>NC_064858.1:43153747-43443747 GCF_024139225.1 Suncus etruscus
GAACCAGACTACTCATAACTGGGGCACTGTCTATTTTATTTTATTTTTTATTTTTAATTATATGAACGATGATGCAGAGAAAGAGGACAAGATAAAGTTACAGTGGAAGAACAATCACCCAAAAACAGAGTTCTCAGAAGAAATCCCCCTGCTGACACCTTAATTTTGAACTTACAGTCAAAGAACATTAAGAAAAATAAAACAGAACCCATGTACAATTAATTTTTCCCTCAAGACCCCAGATTGTAGTACATTATAACATTTTTAGTGGCACACAAAGCAATCTAAAGCCATAAAATTTATGTAACTCCTTTAACTTGAAGGCATAGTAGTTTTTTACATTTCCATGCACATGCATATTAGTTTAAGTTAAGCTCAAAAGTTTAAGTGGGTTTTTTTTTTAAGGTTTAGAATCAAAGGAGCACAGTAAAAATGGTGTTAGAGTGGCAATTATTGTTTGCATAGGTCCACCAAAATATGGGGGACATGTAAAGGAAAAGCCTTGGCCTAAATAAAAGGAGACCCTACCCCTGAAGTTTCCTGGCATAAGACCAACTCTAGGCCCCAGGAAAACTAATTTGTCCAATCCAGGTCATTGTCTGTAGGGCACTTTCTATTTTAATAACATTAAAAACACCTCATCTAATTCAACTTGATCATAAATTATTTGTATTACAAATACATACAGTTTAATCCTCATTAACTCCTTAGATAAAAAATTAACATTATGTATTACATAAAAATGAAAATAAAGGTATAAAGAAACCAAATGTGGGGCCAAAGTGAACTCATGGGTGTCAAATAACCTTTACATATGGGAAGAGTAGCCTGCACTGATCACAAGAGGTAAAAAAAAAACAGAGACAGAAAGACAGAGATACAGAGAGAGACAGAGAGAGAGAGAGACAGAGAGAGATAGAGGGACTGAGTTACTTTCCCAAGGTACACAGTGAAAGAGTGAGTGACAGGGCTGAAATTTGAATCCTAATAGTGGAGTTTTCTGGTCTGTTCTGCTCATTACCACCACACATGTTTTTCTTGATTAGGTAGACAAGTGGGTGAATATGTGGTCAGGATATTATGTTTAGCACTTGTAACATCTCCAATCAGAGACAATGTAATACTGTAAAAAGCATAAAGATCATTAACTCTTTGTGAGGTATCAGAGCAGCATTCCTTGCTCATTATGCAAGTGTTTTCAAAGGAAATTAAACTTGGATGACTATCTAACCAACACTTTTCTTCATGGCAATCAACAAAAAATATTATTGAAATTATTATATATAAACAACTAATATGAATTTAATTTTCCTTTGTGTTGAAATAGTGCTACATTTTCTATGGCAAAGTATACTTTAAAAATACATAAACTTTTATGCAATGTGTAGTGTAATGAGGAAACAGAATATGAAAGGAGTATATGTAACTAGCCCAGACTTATCTGAGAATTGATTGTGTCTGACTCCTGATTTCTTCAAGTGAGAGGTATTAAACACCTCCATCAATTTCCCAAACAATTACGGTCAGTTCAGAGGTACCAGTTTAAAAGCAAAGAAGACTTCTGGCAACAAAGATGCATGTTCCCTGTGCATTTCCCTCTCTGTTTTTTCCTTTCCTACAGTGACTATGTGCTAAACAATAGCATTCTTACACATGTGCTTACTATGTTTACTATGTGCTTTTCTTCCTAGTATTTCATTTATCCCTACATTTTAATAACCTTTAAAAACCATCAAGTCTCACATTTTACTTAGTTCAAATTATTGATTTGTTTACTCATCAGACACTGGGCCACTGATATTTAAAAGGCTTTTCCAAGTTAATATAGTCAAGCCAAAATAAATGAACTGACCCTTCAAATATTTAGTTTCTTCTAAGGGTAAATGGCATCACAATAACAAAGGATTGTAAACAGGAACCTGGAAATCATCAGTCACCTTCAGCTACACATCTTAAGTCAATTCAATTCACAAAAACTGACAAGTTATATCTGTTCTTACCAAGACTTCTATTCTCTCCCACTCCCACATTTGGAACTATATCTCCTCTAGGAATTTCTTAGCAGATAATCCTCTTCTAGTTCTACTTCAAGCCATACCAAACTAGTATATTCTAAAAGAAAACCTGACTAAATTATTGTTTTTAATTTTTTTTCAAATTTTACTAAGTGCTTTTCTTTTCATTTCTTACTATGACTCATAATACCATGGATGGTTCTCTTACCATGTTTTCTAATATTTTATGACAAGCTCCTATTTTAGAAGATAAATAGATAACTAACTAACTAACTAAATAAATAAATAAATAAAGGAAAAATAGAAGCAACTAATCCACAATGGAATCTTTAATACCAGGGTCCAGAATGTAATACTTAACTGCAGTTTCAATTTCCAACAGGGGACTTTAAACCAGTCTTCAATTTCTGAACTAGTCAGAACTAAAGAAGTAATCTGCTTGATAAGACTTCCATTTCCCTAAGGAAGGAGACATTGCTTGAAATAAATTTAATTTCCTTTCATTTTAATTTTATTATCTGACCTTTGTATTTTCCATACCTTACCTTCTTTCTTACTATAAAGTCCTTCCGTTTTACAACGTTTCTGCAACTCCTTCCCATTAGTTAGGTGGGATACATTTTTATAACTCATTTCCACTTGTTAGATGGGATATTCTTCAATAAATGAACCATTTAATAAAGCCAATTAAATCTCTGAATGGATGACAATGATTCTCATTTTCAATAAGATAAATGAATGAACTAACATTATCCTGATCATCATTACCACCTTTCCAAAGCCCGGAAAGGCAAAGTTTTTAAAAGCCTACTTGTTCATGTTGTGCAGAAGTTTTTATAAACTTCGGGATCGCTTATCATTTTCAAAGATAATAGCTACTAGGAAAATTTTTACTATACACTATTTAGATATTGACAAGCCCTCATATCTCTTGAGCATTTTGGAGAGTTCTCTCAATGAGCAAAACTATTTACTATCATTTGTCATTTAGGGCAAAGTCCATTGAAACCTGTATGTTGCATTAAATAAATAACGATGGTGCTGGATGGCAATGGATGGAGAGATTCTTCTCTCTGCCACCCCAGGCCACGTGGCTTCGCATCCCCCATTCAGCCGGCGGGTTCCAAGTTAGGCGAATGGCGGAATCAGACTTACAGGCAGGCATCAGGAAGCAACATTTATTCATGCCCTACCCATCACATGTGTGTGGCCTACTCATAACCTTTCAAGCACAGCAATACTTTGCTAGCCCTGCGTCTTATCTCCTGTTAGCCATCTTCCCTTTTGGCTCCAGGCTGGTCAAAGACCAGAACACAGAAACCCAAAAGCCAGAGCGCCCAGCAGCTCAGAAAGGGCAAAGAGCCCTAATCCCCTGGCTCCAGGGTTTATCTACCTATTCCAAGACCCCTCCCAGGAATGGGCCGGGTCTTGCAGGTAAGGTCACACCTACTATCCGGTTCCCAAGACCCCTCCCAGAAATGGGTGGGTCTTAGGTATCTACACCAAATCCAGGGTCTCAGATAGGTACACCAACATTTCCCCCTTTTCTGAAATATAAAGACCCTTTTGTAATTATGACTCCACCTTTAGCCAAAGGTGGGTTAATATTTTCATGCACCAACGTAATAGAGTGAAAATTAATATACCAGCCCTTTTCAAAAACATAACATTTCTGCAAAATATACTATACACTTGTAACTTAAAATTCTCTTAATGCTTTTTTACCAAGCACTATTTCGGAACTTTCATGTTCCTATACTTTTAAACTATATTGGGGGAACTTTCTGTTCCTATAACCTTTCCTACACACAAGTACTACAGCATAAATGCATAACATACATTTTAAAAACAGGCTAAGTACATTAAAATACACACAGTAAAACATTTTGCAATTGAAAATATTAACTATGAAAAACAACAAAACACATTTAAATTATAAAGAAAATGACTTAAGACAAAGATGCAGGCGGCTAGAAATTAGATGTTTTAGTTGGGCTAAGCTGTATTACCTCCCTATTTTTTTTTTTTACCACTAACTCACTAAAACTTATCCCATCACCAACTATGAGTGAAATATATGACTACCCGCTTAGTTCCTACACTTAAAATCATAAGTCCAGATGATTAATTTGTCCCACGCTGATCTTACCACGTGGCTTCCTTCCATAGTTTCAGGTCCGCAGCCGGTTCGATCATGCTGTTTCACCTTTCTGATTTGGAGGGTGGACTCCAGGCTTGCTGCGGAGCAAAGCTGAGCTGAGCTGAGCTGAGGCGTTCCTGCTTCTGGGCCGATAGGAGCTTTTCGACGCTTTTCCCCTCCGGGCGGCACTTAGCAAGCAAGTTTTCGGCCACACCTTTACAGGGCGCTTTTGGATGTACAGAGTTGTAAAAGTCCAGTCCGAAGTTTTCAAAGTTGAAATCCAAATTCAAGCCAAAGGTTATTTTCAGAAAATCAGTCCATTTTCAATAGTCTTTTTTCTCCTTCTTTTCCAATTTAAACTTTTAATTAGTTTTTGAGGAGGCCGAGGTTTTTGTTTATTGTAACAAAGTTTCAGTCCTGGGCCTTGGATGGGAGTGATACAAATGTAACTCCACCCTGGATTTAGGTGTTCCTATCTGAGACCCACCCATTTCTGGGAGGGGTCTTGGGAACCGGATATTAGGTGTAACCTTACCTGCAAGACCCGGCCCATTCCTGGGAGGGGTCTTGAAATAGGTAGATAAACCCTGGAGCCTGGGGATAAGGGGGCTCAGGAAGATGGCTAAATTATAAGATGCAGGGCTAAGAATGGCCGAATGCTTGAAAGGTTATGAGATAGGCCACACACCTGTGGTGGTCAGGGCATGAATAAAGATAATGCTTCCTAATGCCTGCATGTGAGTGAGTAATTTCGCCTTTCACCTGGGCCTGGGACCCGCCGGCTGAATGGGGGATGAAGCCACGTGGCTGGGGCCTAAGCACAAAGGCCTCCATCCTTCACCATCCAGCTCAATCCTTAATTACTTGATACAACACCTGTAGGGCAGGGATCTCACGGCCTGCGGGCATTTGCAGCCCTCCATACATTTTGTGGCCTGTGGCTGGCCTTCAAATATCGCAGTATTCACGATTATTTGCTTACCAAATAATCACAATAAAAATCGCATTAGTAAGAAAAATCACATTAAACAATCGCATACCCTAAGCAGTTCCGTTTGGGGTATGCAAATGTTTAATGCTATTTTTTGCTATTTTTTCTTACTAATGCGATTTTTTTAAATATAGAACGCTTCACGAATTCGCGTGTCATCCTTGCACAGGGGCCATGCTAATCTTCTCTGTATCGTTCCAATTTTAGTATATGTGCTGCCGAAGTGAGCACACTAATGCGATTTTTTATTGCGAATATTCAGTAAGCGAATAATCATGAATACTTTGCGCCTAGCGCAGATGTCATTTCCGCTGTTCCTGCCCGCTGTCGTAGGCCTAAGGGAAAGATTGATGACTAGCACAGACAATTTCAGGCAAAGTGGGAGACGCAGTATTTCTTTGTTGAGCACAGGGGCATCCCCACATGTCTTATTTACTCAGAGAAAATTGCAGTGAACAAGGAATACAACTTGAAATGCCATTATTCAACTAAACATGCTGAGGAATGTACAAAATATCAAGGAAATGAGAGAGCCAAGTGGGTTGCCAGTCTTAAAGCATGTCTAATGAGGCATCAAGATTTCTTCAAGAAAGCAACCAAAGAGAATGTGGCATCAGTCGAAGCTAGTTACATGGTTAGTGAGATGATTGCTAAGGCAGGGAAACCATTCACAGAAGGAGAGTTTGTTAAAAAATGCATGTTACGGAGTGCAGGAGGTCGCAGACTGGAGGGAGTGGAAAGAAGCCATCCAAGGGAACCTGGTGCTCCCAGAACAGGCCAGAGTGAATGCAGGAGGTCTCTGACTGGAGCGTGGAAAGCGGCCATTCAAGGGAACCTGGCACTCCTGGAACAAGCCAGAGTGAGTGCAGGAGGTCACCGACTAGGGCGGGTGGAAAGTGGCCATTCAAGGGAACCTGGCACTCCCGGAACAAGCCAGAGTGAGTGCAGGAGGTCCCCGACTAGGGCGGATGGAAAGTGGCTCCGGGAACAGGCCAGAGTGCATGCAGAAGGTCTTTGACAAGGGCGAGTGGAAAGCGGCCATTCTAGGGAAACTTGAACTCACAGAACAGGCCAGAGTACTAGAGCAGGTGAAAAGCGGCCATTCAAGGGAACAGGGACAGACCAGAGAGTGAACCTGCACTGTCTGGCTTGAAGGGAGTGGTGATTGGTCAGGCTGGACTGAGGACGAGGGAAGGTCCAAAACTCAGCGACATCACCCAACATATTCACGTAAAGCCACATCCCAAGAAGAAACCCAGCCCTACACCACAGGTGGCAAAAGCGGGCTGAAATCTGAAGGTGCTGCACTCCAAGTCAAGCCAATAAATGCAAAGAAATATGGGTAAACCAAGGAAAACATTAACAACAGGGGAGATGGAGAGAAATCAGAACAAGTTCCCAAGTCCACCAAAACGTGCAGACACAAGAGAGGAAGACCTAAAAGGAGCCATGTGAATAGAATTCCAAGCCATGCTATAAGAAATGAAAGACACACTGGCCAGAGATTACAATAAATCAATAGATGAACAAATGAACCAATTTAAACAACAACTCCTACAAAACAAGAACTCCATACAAACAGAATTAAATAAAATTCGTAAACTTGTAGAAAGCCAGAAGAGCAGAATCGCACAGCTCGAGAATCACATAGAACAACTCAAAGATAAACTGCAATCAAAAGACAACAAAGAAGCCAACAAAGAAATAGAAGGAAAAGCACTGGAAGTAAAAGTCCAGTATTTAATGAACAAAGACAAAAGAAACAATCTAAGAATTGTAGGCATACCAGAAGGGGAGGAAACAGGGAAAGGGGAAGAACAATTAGTCAGGGAGATAATAGCAGAAAATTTTCCCACCCTCTGGAAAGACACATCTGAGCAAATCCAGGAGGTTAAAAAAGTCCCCAACAAAATAGACCCTAACAAACCAACTCCAAGACACATAGTAATTCAAATGGTAAGAAACAAAGAGAAAGATGACCTACTTAAAGCAATAAGGGAGAAAAAAACCCTCACATACAAAGGAAGGAACATTAGAATCAAACCAGATCTCCCATATGAAATACTTCAAGCAAGAAGACAGTGGGATGACATATTTAAACAACCGAATGAAAGAAATTTTTAACCTAGAGTCCACTATCCACCGAAACTCTCATTCATATGGGAGGGAAGACTAAAATAATTCTCAAACAAAAATGAACTTGCACTATTTGTGCAAACAAAACCGACCCTAAATGACTTACTCAGAGATGAATTATACAATCCAAACCCCCGATTGTAACAACCACCCTAAACAACACAACTGCACAACAGCCCTCTCTGTCAATAATCTCATTAAATGTTAATGGACTAAACTCTCCCATTAAAAGACACAAAATAGAGAACTGGATTAGAAAACATAAACCAGATTTTTGCTGTCTAAAAGAAACACACCTACAAGTACAAGATAGGCACAGGCTTAGAATAAAAGGATGGAAATCAATTATCCAAGCCAATGGAAATTTAAAAAAAAAGCAAGGACGGCCATTCTTATATCAGACCAAATTGCATTCAACCTCAAAAAAGTGATCAGAGACAAAGAGGGTCACTACTTACTGATCAGGAGAACACTAGACCAAGAAGTGCTAACACTGGTTAACATCTAAGCACCTAATGCAGAGCCAGCAAAATATGTATGGCAACTGCTTGCAAAACTGGAGAAACACATGAAGGGAAATGTGATAGTAGTGGGAGACCTTAATACTCTACTATCACCACTGGACAGATCCACCAGACAGAAAACTAACAAAGAAATATGAACCCTAAATGAAAAATTAGAAGAACTAGGGCTCATAGACTTATATAGGGCCCTCCACCCCCAGAAAGCAGAATACACATTCTTCTCAAGTTCACATGGAACCTTCTCCAGAATAGACCATGTCTTAGGATACAAATCTAACCTGCATAAAATCGCAAAGGTAAGATCATTAGAAGCACCCTGTCAGATCACTATGCAATAGAAGTCAAAATTGACTGTAAAAAGAGACAATGGAGAAAATCCAACACCTGGAGATTAAACAACATGCTGCTCAAAAACAGCTGGATTAAAGAGATACTCAAGGAAAAAATTAAAAGATTCCTTGAGACAAATGACAATGAAGAAACAACTTGTCAAAACTTGTGGGAGACAGCAAAAGCAGTAATCAGGGGGAAACTCATAGCAATACAATCCTATGTCAGGAAAGAGGAAAACGACAAAATTAGCAGCTTAAAGGACCATCTTAAGGAGCTGGAATAACAGCAACAAAGAAACCCAAACACAACCAGAAGACACAAAATAATAAAAACCAGAGCAGAAATAAACAACATAGAAACTAAGAAAACAATACAGAAAATCAATGAGACCCGGAGTTGGTTTTTTTGAAAGAATAAACAAGATAGACAAACCACTGGCAAAACTCACCAAAAAAAAAAAGGGAAAACACCCAAATAAGCAGGATCACAAATGAAAGGGGAGAGATTACAACAGAACCCCAAGAAATCCAACATATTATGAACAACTATACTCAGTTAGACTAGAGAACCCAGAAGAAAGTGATAGATTCCTGGAAAAATACCAGCTGCCAAGACTAGAAAAGGAGGACTTAGAAGCCTAAACAGGCCAATCACGTTGGAGGAAATTTAAACAGTAATTAAGAAACTCCCCAAAAACAAAAGTCCAGGCCCAGATGGTTTTACTGGTGAATTCTATCAAACATTCCAAGAAGAATTACTTCCACTGATCTACAGGCTCTTCCAAACCATTGAAAAGACAGGAATCCTCCCCAATTCCTTTTATGAGGCCAATATCACTCTGATTCCCAAAGAGGGCAAAGATACCACCAAGAAAGAAAACTACAGACCAATCTCACTAATGAACATAGATGCAAAAATACTCAACAAAATCTTAGCGAACCGAATCCAGCACTACATCAAAAAGATTATACACCATGACCAAGTAGGTTTCATCCCAGAGATGCAAGGCTGATTCAACATATGCAAATCAATCAACATCATGCGCCACATCAATAATAAAAAAAGACAAAAACGACATGATCATATCAATCGACACAGAAAAGGCATTTGACAAAATTCAACACCCATTCATGTTGAAAACACTAAGCAAAATAGGTCTGGAAGGAACCTTTCTCAAGATAGTTACAGCTATCTATGAAAAGCCCACAGCTAACATTATCCTTAATGGTGAAAAACTGAAAGCATTCCCACTAAGGTTAGGAACTAGGCAAGGATGTCCACTCTCTCCACTCTTATTGAACATAGTCTTAGAAGTCCTAGCAATAGCAATCAGACAAGAGAAGGGAATCAAAGGAATTCAAATAGGGAAAGAGGAATTAAAACTATCTCTTTTTGCAGATGACATGATGATGTACATGGAAAACCCTAAACAGTCCACAGAAACTCCTAGAAACAATAAACCAATACAGCAAAGTGGCTGGTTTCAAAGTCAATACACAAAAGACAGTAGCATTTCTCTATACAAATATCTAAGTAGAAGGGAGAGAGATTAAGAATACAACTCCATTTAAAATAGTATCAAAAAACATCAAGTACCTAGGAATCAACCTTACCAAGAAGTGAAGGACTTATACCTGGCAAACTTCAAAACACTTCAGAAAGAAATTGAAGAGGATCTTGGGAAATGGAAGAACATCCCATGCTCATGGGTAGATAGAATCAACATAGTCAAAATGACCATCCTACCCAAACTCCTATATAGATTTAATGCAATCCTCATCCAAATTCAGACATCATTCTTTAAAGACTTAGAATAATCAATCATAAAATTTATCTGGAACCACAAAAGACCCAGAATAGCCAAACACATACTAAAAAACAGGAAGCTGGGTGGCATCTCCATACCTAACCTGAAGCTATACTATAAAGCCATAGTGATCAAAACAGCATGGTACTGGTACAAAGACAGCCTCAGACTAGTGGGTTAGAACAGAATTTCTAGACATAAGCCCCCAGATATACAGTCAACTGATATTTGACAAAAGAGCCAAGAACTTTAAATGGGACAAAGTCTTTTCAATAAATGGTGTTGGTACAACTGGAAAACCACATGCAAGAAATTCAAAATTGATCCATACCACACTCCTTATACAAAAATCAACTCAAAATGGATCAAAGACCTCGAAATTAGACCCGAATCTATAAAGTTTATAGAAAAGAAAATAGGTAGAACACTCTAAGACCTACATATCGAAAAGGTCTTCGAGAATGGAGCACCAATGGCAAGAACTTTAGCGTCAAACATAAACAAATGGGACTACATCAAACTAAAAAACTTCTGCATGGAAAAAGAAACCCTACTTAACACAAGAAGACAGTTAAATGACTGGGAAAAAAATCTTTTCACCCATCATATCAGATAAAGGGCTGATATCCAGAATATACAAAACACTCAGAAAGCTGAGCCCCCCAAACCAAATAAAGCCATAAAAAATGGGAAGATGAAATGAATAGACACTTCTCTGAGGAAGACCGAAAGATGGCCAACAACCACATGAAAACATGCTCACCTTCACTCATCATTAGGGAAATCCAAATAAAGACAACAATGAGGTACCACCTTATACCAGTGAGGATGGCTCACGTAAAAAATAATAAAAATAATTTATGTTGGCGGGGATGTGGCATGAAAGGCACTCTCATCCACTGCTGGTGGAAATGCCCCCTAGTCCAACACCTATGGAGAACAGTCTGAAGAGTACTCAAAGAACTCAGAATTGAGCTACCATTTGACCCAGAAATTGCTATCCTAGGTATCTGCCCCCAAGTTGGAAGGACATTCATTCCAAAGTATGTGTGCACCCCACTATTTATCACAGCACTCAGTATAATAGCCAAGTGTTGGAACCAACCTTGATGTCCAACAACAGATGAATGGATCATTAAGATGTGGTATCTATACACAATGGAATACTACATGGCAGTCAGAAATGATACAATCATAGACTTTGCAGCAACGTGGATGGACCTAGAACATATTATTTTAAATGAAGTAAGCCAGAAGATGAAAGATAAACACAGAATGATAGCACTATTCTGAAGCATCTAGAACATACACTTTATATACAACTAATACTCAACAATCAAATAACAGGGTTTAACAGGGTAGAAACCCCAAACACTTTAACAGTCAACATATACCGGAGAGCAGTGCCAAAAACACATAAAAGAGGAACAACATAAACTCTTGACTACACACTATACCACAAAAAACCAACAACAGCAGAAACAGCAGCATAGAAAGACCAGGTCAGTAATCAGCCTTCTACTACAAAGGCCCATAATAAGCCTTTAGGG
Organism: Suncus etruscus; assembly: GCF_024139225.1. Lineage (NCBI taxonomy): Eukaryota > Metazoa > Chordata > Mammalia > Eulipotyphla > Soricidae > Suncus > Suncus etruscus. The sequence continues at coordinate 43,165,244 of NC_064858.1, forward strand.
ATCTTATATAGGATTACAGGCAAAGGATACCATGGGAAACCACTGAATCCAACGGAAGCATGCCATAAAAATATGTTTTAATGCCTTAATCTTTCTATACTTAAAATAAACTCTCAGCTTTTCTGTCTACAGGTGTTCTTGGATACAAAGGGTGGACAAACTAAGATTGCATCTCAGGGCTCAATCACACGAGATATCATACCCAGCTTGCACTATGAGAATGTCCTGATAAAACTCCTTAACATTCCCTTTATCCCTAGGTAATACCTTCATTTAGGACTTGAAGCATGTGACCACCCAAACCACCGAAGCAGCAACTGTGACCTATAGACTTATACTACAGGCCCTACTCATCGAACACACTCAAACAAACTAGCATTCCCTCGCTCTCTTCTCTACTCTTTTCACTACTGTTTTTTTCTTTCTTTTTCTTTTTCTCTCCTTTTCTTTTTAATTTATTTTCTTTCCTGCCCCTTTCATATACTTTCCCCTTTCACCCTTTAAAAATTTGACTATCCCTTCACCCCGCATTCCCATCCAGATTCCCCACATTAAAACTCTTCATCCTCAGTTCCTATTCTAATAGGCATCAAGAATGACCTCCTTCCCCAGCAAACCAGTACCCAGCACCCAAGCGAAGGGACAACCAGTCAAACCCACATCTCGACCCCTACAAGAAAAGGCAACCAACTCCCCTGCTGACTCATGCTGCATGGTCCTCCTTACCAACCCTTCCTAACGTGGACTGTTACATGAAACCGAACTTAGTTCTACAAGTATCCCCCAATGCATGAACTCTTCCCAAGTCCTCCCTACCACAAATCTTTTGCCAATCTCAAGAAGGTCAGGTTAGGAGATGGAAAGGTGCCTGGGAACCCACACACCACAAGAAAATCTCAAAAGACAATGGGGAAACCTATACTATCATCATAAGTATAAGACCTGTATTACACTACCTCTTTACCTGCTTTTCCCTAAATGCAAGATACTTTCTTGCATCACCTTGTTCCTTTAATTAATTTTTTACTTCATTACTTAAAAATCTTTTTTTCTTGTCATATATATATATACGTGAGCACATATTTTTTTTCTATTTTTATCTTTTTTCGGTGTGTGACCTGTTTTTGTTTTCTTCTCTCTCCACCCTCAAATGCACAGGCATTATAATGTAGCATCATTTCTCCCTGCAAAGGCACACTAAAAAAGGGAAAATCTTACGTATAAAAACAAGCTTATTTATTAGGGATAAGAACTCATACTTGTTTACAATACAGGGGTATCTCCCACCTTGAAAATATGTCACGTGGACCCAACTTAGACATCAACCGTCCAGCCTTGAACCCTGGACCACAGACATAGAAATGACACACTTCTTCACAACAGCCACAGGAAACAAATCCCAACCGGGACATCCTTAACAGTGCTCGGACACCAACAAGTGCCAGCCCTAATATGATACCCTGACAATGAGGAAAATGGGAACAACTTGACCTAAGAGCAAGTTATCCTACCTCATCAGCTAAAGATAAGACAAAATCAGAAGACTTGTCACCCTTTGGTCTGTCCAAATGCCAAGATCGCGATTTACAGATGACTGGCTGACAGAACAATGGCCAAACAGTATGTATCCTGGGACCAATAAAAAAGCCCTAGTCTAGGGCGTGAGCTACGACCTGCATAACAACTATGGTCCCTAGTTTCAGAGGTCTGTCTGAGACCATTGCAACGGAAAGGGACCTCTGGAAACATAACGGAAGACGCTATCCCAGGCCCATCCTAGGATCAGTGCAAAGACCAGGACCGCCAACCACAGAAGAGGGATTAAAATGACACTGAGGGAACAGAACTTCTAGACCCACAAAGAAAGACATAATCATAAGTTCAACTCCTTGACTCGTGCAGATACCGAGACCTCTAGATACAGAGGTCTGATGTTATCACCCAGGACGGAGCAGAAGCACCAAGCACACCACAAAAGCACCAAGGAGAGAGTAAATGAACCTGAAAGGAGTCTATAGTTAATCCCATGACAATATACTTCAAGGGTGGAGAAACCCTGTATCTCTTAGGCAAAGTAAATTCCTTTTCGAATGACCCCAATATTTATTGTGCATCTGCAGGAGGGGAAAAAAAGCACAAAACAATTTTATATTATTAATTACTTATCTATTTTTATGTTGATTGCATTGTTGTGGTTTGGCTATTGAAGTGGATATCTCCATTTATATTTATTTATTTATTTTATTTTCTTATGTGCTCTGCCACATTTTATCTCAATACCATGGCTTTTATATGGTGCTTACTCTTTTGTTTTGTTTTTTGTTTGTTTGTTTGGAATGTTCACTGGATATTTTATTTGACAGTTCTTTATGTACTGTTGTGGTGTTTCACCTTCTTTTTCCCCTTTGTCTCTCAAACCAAGGATGAAAGCCTCTAGAAGGACTCTGCCCATTTCCGGAGTATCTGATTCTTTTTTCTTTTTTTCTCCAGGTTATTACTTTTCCCTTCTTCAAACAAAACCGCATAACTTGAACTATGTAGTTCAGCCTCCCAATTGGGAGGTGTAAGACCACTAAGTAGTAAGCTAGGCACAGAGGGGACCACTTATTCTAGCAGCCCCGGGGGTAAGGGAAGAGGTTACGGGAAGAAGGACGGGAAAGGAGGTGGAGGGAGGACAATTCAGTGATGGGAATTTCCCTGATTTTATGTTAATATGTACCTAAAATATTATTGTCAATGATATGTAAGCCACTATGATTAAAATAAAATTTATATTTAATTAAAAAATGCATGTTATGGGCTGCAAGTATTATCTGTCCGGAAAAGAAAGGTCAGTTTAGCAAAATCAGCCTTTCTGTCAACACTGGCAGAGCGCATTTCTGACATGTCAAGTGACATTTATCATCAACTGTGTGAGAAAGCCAAATGTTTTGATGCATACTCAGTTGCTCTTGACGAGAGCACAGATATAACAGACACTGCGCAGCTCACAATTTATGTCCGTGGTGTTGATTGCAATTTTAAATTGACAGAGGAGCTGCTCACAATAATTCCAATGCATGACCAGACCACCGCTAATGAGATATTTCAGCATCTGTGTAATGCCATTGAGAATGCAGGTTTGCTGTGGAAGAGGTTCGTTGGAATAATAACAGATGAAGCGCCATTGATGACTGGGAGGAAAATGGACTGGTGGTACTTGTTCAAAAAGAATTTGAAGAGGAGGGTGTAGAGAAGGCCATTGCTCTTCACTGCATTATCCATCAGCAGGCCCTTTGCAGTAAATGCCTGCCATGTAACAATGTGATGACTGTTGTTGTGAAATGCATCAACCAAATCAGATCCAGGGACTTAAATCACAGGAGGTTCCATGCTTTTTTAGAGGAAATGGAGTCAGAATATGGAGGTGTGCTCTATTTCACCGAGGTACATTGGCTCATCAGGGGAAATGTCCTGAAAAGATTTTTTGAGTTGAGAGAAGAAGTAAAAGCCTTCATGGAGAAGGATGGGAATGCTGTTTCTGAGTTGAGTGATCACAAATGGCTCATGGACTTAGCTTTTTTTTGTTGACATCACACATAAGCTGAATGTACTAAACAAGATGTTACAAGACCCAGGGCAGCTTATCAGTGCTGCCTATGACAATGGGAGAGCATTCTCCACAAAACTTGTGTTATGGAAATCCCAGCTCTCACAGACAAACTTTTGCCATTTCCCAGAATGCAAGGAACTTGTGGATGTAGGCATACCATTCAGTGGTGAGAAATATGTTGATGCTATTTTTAAGCTAGAGAAGGAATTTGATCACAGATTTGCAGAGAGAAAAAAAAAAAGCACAGAGCCACTTTCCAAATTTTTGTGGACCCCTTTTCCTTTGATGTGCAAGATGCCCCTCCTGTGCTTCAAATGAAGCTCAGTAACCTGCAATGCAACTCTGATCTCAAAGCCAAGTTCAGGGAGATTAGTGGAAAAGCAGACATGCATGGACAGTTTTAGAGAGAATTGCCCCCCATCTTCCCTAAGCTTTCCCGAATGTTCAAATGCACCATGTGCCTTTTTGGGAGCACATATTTGTGTGAAAAGTTATTCTCCATATTGAACTTCAATAAATCAAAGTACAGGTCTAGACTTAATGATGATCATCTTCAAGCCATACTGAGGGTCTCCACTGCTTCCTCTCTAAAGCCAAATGTGGCTCAGATTTGTGAGAAGAAGCGCTGTCAAGTCTCTGGCAGCAAGGGATAGGCAAAAGATGCCATGTTCAGAAGAACTGTTCATGATTTTCACTCAATGTTCTATTCATGTTCAGAAGAAATAATTAAAACTGTTAATAATGACGTTTGAGGACGTGTGTGTGTGTGTGTGCGTGTGTGTGAAATCCCTTATGCGGCCCTACCTCACCCCGACTTTGCCTCCTGTGGCCCCCAGGTAAATTGAGTTTGAGACCCCTGCTGTAGGGAAAGTCTAGATAAATTCAAGTGCCTTTCACATTGATTGAAATGAAAAACACACAGAAAAAAGCAGTCTAGATTAAAGTTAAGTTGGTGATATATAGGCAGTGACAAAGACAATGGAGGAGATAAAGGAAGAAAGTGGTGGATCAGTAAGTATAGTGTACAGGAAATAAAATGTAGGGTAAACTTTCAGACTTATGATAAAGTACAGAAGAGGATTAAAAGGAAAGTTGCTGTTAGTGCTTCCAAGAAAACTAGAGGAGTTTGTAACACCAGGCTTTAAAAACAAATAGAACATCTGAGTAATACCTGGATTGCTCAGGCCAAGATTTTAAATAGTTTTCATAAACCACAATTAGAATAGCACTTGCCAATTACTCCTAAGTATTTCTTTATCATGATCGTGAACTTGAGAGGTGTTTAGAGGAGTTAGATTTCCTCTTCTAGTCTAGAACAAAAAGATTATTTCCTCCCCAATCTCCTATGTTCTATTTCTCCTCGGACATCACTCTGAGGTTAGTTTTGACTAATTCAATGATAATATAACAGTAATTTAAATATTGATTGATTAAATGAAGAGGTCATCACAAAATGCTACAGCCTGTTGTTGCATTAAATGTCAATTATAAAGTCCTAAAGGTGCAACGAGGAGCCTTTCTCGGCCCAGCCGGGTGCCTGCAGCCTCTTTGGCCTGGCGGGTCTATAGGTATCACGGTAATGGAAAGGAAATGACCCACAGTAGTCAGATCAAGTTCAGGAGCTTTAGTAAGGCCCTTACCATCATGTGAATATCTCACATGGCTTCTAAACTAACCCAACTCTGCACACAGCCTGTCTCTCTTCTAGACCTGCAGCATCTCTCCTGCCTCTTCTATGCTGAGTCTCCTTCCCTCACCCCTTTGTTACCAACCACAGAACCCTCCCATCCAGGCAAGATAGAAAGGAAGTTGGGGCCCGGAGAGATAGCACAGCAGCGTTTGCCTTGCAAGCAGCTGATGCAGGACCAAAGGTGGTTGGTTCGAATCCCGGCGCCACATATGGTCCCCCGTGCCTGCCAAGAGCTATTTCTGAGCAGACAGCCAGGAGTAACCCCTGAGCACCGCCGGGTGTGGCCCAAAAACCAAAAAAAAAAAAAAAAACCAAAACAAAACAAAACAAAAAAAAAAAAAACAAAGGAAGTTGGGAGAGAGGCTACAACCACCCATTATACAAACCAAAATTTCAGCCTGTAAAAATTCAGATCAAAACACTAAAAACAACCAATCACAAAACACTTGGCAATCAAGCCGTAGCCAATCAAATAATTGCCTTTCTTTGCTTATATACTTTCCCTATCTTCTCTCTCTCTCTCTCTCTCTCTCTCTCTCTCTCTCTCTCTTTCTCTCTCTCAGCTTTACTTCCAATTTGTTACTGTCTGACTAATCTATTTTGCATAAAAATCATTTTAAGTGATTCTTTTGAACCTTAACAATAGAACCAAAATTATTGTTCTACACCATACAAAGATGTTTACATCATGTCCACCACTAGGCACTTGGCTCCTTCCAACATTGTCCCCAGGTCCCCTCTCCTGACCCCATCTAATACCCTTAAATCACAGTTCCTAGGTTAAGGACGCCCCGCCCGCCAGCCCCGACCGCGCGAACGGCTCCATTTCTCCGGCTGGGGTCCCCTAGCCCCCGGTAGGGCAAGGACGCCCCGCCCGCCAGCCCGGACCGTGCGAACGGCTCCATTTCTCCGGCTGGGGTCCCCTAGCCCCCGGCAGGGCAAGGACGCCTTGCCTGCCAGCCCGGACCGCGCGAACGGCTCCATTTCCCCAGCTGGGGTCCCCTAACCCCCGGCAGGGTAAGGACGCCCCGTCCGCCAGCCCCGACCACGCGAACGGCTCCATTTCTCCGGCTGGAGTCCCCTAGCCCCCGGCAGGGTAAGGACGCCCCGCCCGCCAGCCCCGACCGTGCGAACGGTTCCATTTCTCCGGCTGGGGTCCCCTAGCCCCCGGCAGGGCAAGGACGCCCCGCCCGCCAGCCCGGACCGCGCGAACGGCTCCATTTCCCCGGCTGGGGTCCCCTAACCCCCGGCAGGGCAAGGACGCCCCGCCCGCCAGCCCGGACCGCGCGAACGGCTCCATTTCTCCGGCTGGAGTCCCCTAGCCCCCGGCAGGGTAAGGACGCCCCGCCAGCCAGCCCCGACCGCGCGAACGACTCCATTTCTCTGGCTGGGGTCCCCTAGCCCCCGGCAGGGCAAGGACGCCCCGCCCGCCAGCCCCGACCGCGCGAACGGCTCCATTTCCCCGGCTGGGGTCCCCTAACCCCCGGCAGGGTAAGGACGCCCCGTCCGCCAGCCCCGACCACGCGAACGGCTCCATTTCTCCGGCTGGAGTCCCCTAGCCCCCGGCAGGGTAAGGACGTCCCGCCCGCCAGCCCCGACCGCGCGAACAGCTCCATTCCTCCGGCTGGGGTCCCCTTGCCCCCGGGAAGGTAAGGAAGCCCCGCCTGCACGCCCCGACCACGCGAAGGGCTGCTTCGCTCCTGCTGGGGTTCCCGTGTCCCCGGGAAGGTAGGGAAGGGCCGCCCACCCACTCCGACCCCGCGAACGGCTGCCCTGCTCCTGCTGGGGCTCCTTTGCCCACGGGAAGGTAGAGAAGGTATGGTCACTCACGCAGACAGCGTGAACGTGCCCCGCCCCCCGTCGAGAATCTCCTACCTCCCAGAAATAGCTGGCAACAATAAGGCAAAGCAACGAATCAGACCACAGAAGGAGCACAAGAGGAGCCAAACCGCAACAAGCCCACCCAACAGTACCACTAGATCCACCCTCAGGGAGGGGACCCATTCCCACACCACAGGGGATCAAAACAGGCTGAAAGTGGAAGAAACAGCACTCTAAAGCACAGCAATAAACACAAGGAAATATGGGTAAATCAAAGAGAACCCTAAGATCTGAAGATACGGAGACAAACCTTAACAAGTTTCCAAGTCCGCCAAAACGCACAGACCTGTGGGAAAGCGACCTAAAAGCAGCAATAAAGAAGGAAACGCAAGAACTAATTAAAGAAATGAGAGAAACTTTAGCTACCGAGTATAAAACAGCTATGGAGGAACAAATCACCCAAATTAAAGAAGAAATGTTAAAGAGTATGAGAGAGTCCATACAAAAATAAGTGAAGGAATTAACAGACAAAGTAACAAGCCTTACTAGCAGAAACACAGAGTTGGAGAAGCACATCGAAGAACTCGAAGGAAAACTGCAAACAAAAAATGACCAAGAAACCAACAAAGAAATAAAAGGCAAAGCACTGGAAGGAAAAGTCCAGTACCTAATGAACAAGGACAAAAGAAACAATCTAAGAATCGTGGGTATACCAGAAGGGGAGGAAATAGGGAAAGGAGAAGAACAAGTAGTCAGAGAGATAATAGCAGAGAACTTCCCCACCCTTTGGAATGAAACTTCAGGGCAAATCCAGGAAATCAAGAGAGTTCCTGGTAAAATAGATCCTAATAAAACTACACCAAGACATATAGTAATCCAAATGGCAAAAAACAAAGAGAAAGAGGAACTTCTTAAGGCAATAAGAGAGAAAAAAAACCTCAAGTACAAAGGTAGGGACATAAGAATCAAACCAGATCTCCCAATCGAAATAATCCAAGCAAGGAGACAGTGGAACGACATATTTAAACGACTGAATGAAAGAAACTTCCAACCTAGAGTCCAATATCCGGCAAAATTATCATTCATATGGGAGAACAAACTGAAAACATTTTCAAACAAGACCGAACTAGAACTATTTGTCCAAAAAAAACCGATCCTAAACGACCTACTCAGAGATGAATTACACAATAAAAAACCCCCGATTGTAATAAAAGCCACCCTACACAACACAACCACACAACAGTCCTCTCTCTCAATAATCTCCCTAAATGTTAATGGACTAAACTCTCCAATTAAAAGACACATAGTAGAGAACTGGATTAGGAAAAATAAACCAGACTTCTGATGTCTACAAGAAACACACCTACAGCTACAGGATAAGCATAGGCTAAGAATCAAAGGATGGAAAGTAATTATTCAGGCCAATGGAAAACAAAAAAGAGCAGGGACAGCCATTCTCATATCAGACCAAATTGCATTCAACCTCAAGAAAGTGGTCAGAGACAAAGAGGGTCACTACTTACTGATCAGGGGAACATTAGATCAAGAAACACTAACCCTGGTCAATATCTATGCACCTAATGTAGAATCAGCAAAATATGTGAGACAACTGCTGGCAAACCTGGAGAAACACATGAAGGGAAATGTGATAATAGCAGGGGACCTCAACACTCCACTATCACCACTGGACAGATCCACCAAACAGAAAAATAGCAAAGAAATAAGAGCTCTGAATGAAAAATTAGAAGATTTAGGGCTAATAGACTTATATAGAGCCCTCCACCCCCAGAAAGTAGAATACACATTCTTCTCAAGCCCACATGGAACCTTCTCCAGAATAGACCATGTCTTAGGATACAAAGCCAACCTATATAAGACCACAAAGGTAAGGATCATTAGAAGTACCCTCTCAGATCACTATGCAACAGAGCTCAAAATCGATGTCAAGAAGAAGCAATGGAGAAAAACTAATACCTGGAGATTAAACAACATGCTGCTCAACAACAGCTGGATCAAAGAACAACTCAAGGAAGAAATAAAAAGATTCCTTGAGACAAATGACAATGAAGAGACAACATGTCAAAATTTATGGGACTCAGCAAAAGCAGTAATTAGGGGGAAACTCATAGCAATACAGGCCTATGTCAAGAAAAAGGAAAATAACAAAACCAACAGTTTAAAAGATCACCTCAAAGAATTGGAACAACAGCAACAGAGAAATCCAACCACATCCAGAAGGCAAGAAATAATAAAAACTAGAGCAGAAATAAACAACATAGAAACTAAGAAAACAATACAAAAAATCAATGAGACCAGGAGTTGGTTCTTCGAAAAAATAAACAAGATAGACAAACCATTGGCAAAACTCACCAAAAAAAAGAGAGAAAACACCCAAATCAGTAGGATCACGAATGAAAGGGGAGATATTGCAACAGAACCCCAAGAAATACAACATATCATGAGATCATACTATGAACAACTATACTCAACTAGGCTAGAGAACATAGTAGAAATCGATAGATTCTTGGAAAAACACCCCCTTCCAAGACTGGAAAAGGAAGATCTAGAGATCCTAAATAGACCAATCACCTCAGAGGAAATTGAAGATGTAATTAAAAAACTCCCTAAGAACAAAAGCCCAGGCCCAGATGGATTTACAGGTGAATTCTATCAAACATTTCAAGAAGAGTTACTACCACTTTTCCATAGGCTCTTCCAAACCATAGAAAAAACAGGAATCCTCCCCAACTCCTTTTATGAGGCTAATATCACACTCATTCCCAAAGAAGGCAAAGACACTACCAAAAAAGAAAACTACAGACCAATCTCACTAATGAACATAGATGCAAAGATACTCAATAAAATCTTAGCAAACCGAATCCAGCACTTTATCAAGAAGATCATACATCACGATCAAGTGGGATTCATTCCAGGAATGCAAGGTTGGTTCAATATACGCAAATCAATCAACATTATACACCACATCAACAACATGAAAGACAAAAACCACATGATCATATCAATCGATGCAGAGAAGGCGTTTGACAAAATCCAACATCCTTTCATGTTAAAAACACTCAGCAAAATAGGATTAGAAGGAACCTTCCTCAAGATAGTTACAGCTATTTATGAAAAGCCTACAGCCAACATTATACTCAATGGTGAGAAACTAGAAGCATTCCCACTAAGATCAGGAACTAGGCAACACTGTCCACTCTCTCCACTCTTATTCAATATAACCTTAGAAGTCCTAGCAATAGCAATCCGACAAGAGAAGGAAATCAAAGGAATTCAAATTGGGAAAGAGGAACACAAGCTATCTCTATTTGCCGATGATATGATGATATACATCGAAAACCCTAAAGAGTCCACAGTAAAACTCCTAGAAACAATTAACCAATACAGCAAAGTGGCTGGTTACAAGGTCAATACACAAAAGACAGTAGCGTTTCTATATACAAACAATGAAGCTGAAGGAGAGAGAGATTAAAAATACAATTCCATTTAAGATAGTATCAAAAAATATCAAGTATCTAGGAATCAACCTTACAAGAGAAGAGAAAGACCTATTCCAGGGAAATTTCAAAATACTTCAGAAAGAAATTGAAGGCGATCTAATGAAATGGAAGAACATCCCATGCTCATGGATAGGTAGAATTAACATAATCAAAATGACTATCCTACCCAAACTCCTATATAGATTTAATGCAATCCCTATCCAAATCCAGACACAATTCTTCAAAGAATTAGAACAATCATTCACAAAATTCATCTGGAACCACAAAAGACCCAGGATAGCCAAACAAAAAGAAGCTGGGAGGCATCTCCTTACCTAACTTGAAACTATATTATAAAGCCATAGTAATCAAAACAGCATGGTACTGGAACAGAGACAGGACCTCAGACCAGTGGGTCAGAACAGAATTCCCAGACATAAACCCTCAGATATATAGCCAACTAATATTTGATAAAAGAGGCAAGAATCTGAAGTGGAACAAAGAAAGCCTATTCAACAAATGGTGTTGGTACAACTGGAAAACCACATGTACGAAAGTGAAAATCAACCCATACCTTACTCCTTATACAAAAATCAACTCAAAATGGATCAAAGACCTTGAAATCAGACCCGAATCTATAAAGTTTATCGAGAATAAAATGGGCAAAACACTCGAAGACCTATATATCAAAAAGGTCTTTGAGAATGGAGCACCAATGGCAAGAACGTTAGCATCAAATATAAACAAATGGGACTACATCAAACTAAAAAGCTTCTGCATGGCAAAAGAAACCCTACTTAACGCAAGAAGACAGCTAACAGAATGGGAAAAAATTTTTTCACTCGACATATCAGATAAAGGGCTAATATCTAGAACATACAAAGCACTCAGAAAGCTGAGCCCCCCAAAACCAAACAAAGCTATAAAAAATGGGGAGATGAAATGAATAGACACTTCTCTGAGGAAGACAGAAGGATGGCCAACAAACACATGAAAACATGCTCACCTTCACTCATCATCAGGGAGATCCAAATCAAGACAACAATGAGATACCACCTTACACCAGTGAGGATGGCTCACATCAAAAATGACGGAAACAACCTTTGTTGGCGGGGATGCGGTATGAAAGGAACTCTCATCCACTGCTGGTGGGAATGCCCCCTAGTCCAACACCTATGGAGGAAAGTCTGGAGAGTGCTCAAAGAACTCAGAATCGAGCTGCCATTTGACCCCGCAATTGTTCTCCTAGGCATATACCCACAAGATGGAAGGACATTCATTCCAAAATACGTATGCACCCCACTATTTATCGCAGCACTCAGTATAATAGCCAAATCTTGGAACCAACCTAGATGTCCAACAACAGATGAATGGATCATTAAGATGTGGTACATATACACAATGGAATATTACATGGCAGTTAGAAATGATACAATCACAGACTTTGCAGCAACGTGGATGGACCTAGATCATGTTATGTTAAACGAAGTAAGTCAGAAGACAAAAGAGAAACACAGAATGGTAGCACTATTCTGAAACACCTAGAACATATATTTTATACATAACTAATACCTAACAATCAGATAACAGGGTTTAACAGGGTAGAAACTCCGAACACTGTAATAGTCAACATATACAGGGGAGCAGTGTCCAAAAAACACGAAGAAGGAATAACGCAAACTTTTGACTGCACATTATACCGCAAAGAAAACAGTAACATAGAGAGAACAGGTATGTAATCAGACTCCTACAACAAAGGTCCACAATAACCCCTTAGAGATCGTTAACAGGAACACAAGTATAGAACACCACGGGAAATCACGGAATGCGATGGCAACATACCATAACACTACGTTTTACTCCCTTTACCTTACTATATATTAAATAACCTCTCAGCTTTTCTGTCCACAGGCGCCCTTAGATACAAAGGGCGGACAAACTAAGATGGCAACTCGGGATACCACACGAGATACCGTACCTTGCTTGCACTACGAGATGACCACGAGAAAACTCTTTAACATACACTTTATTTCTAGGTTAAACCTTCTTTTAGGAATTGATGCACGTGACCAGTCAGACCACCAAAGCAGTACCTGCGACGTACTCTCTAGCCATCGAACACATTCAGCCAAACCAAAATTCCCTTGTTATTCTCTCCTTTCTTCTCACTACTTTATTTTTTTTCTTTACTATTATTATTTTTTATATATATATTTTTTTATATTTTTTCCTTTTTCCTTTTTTCTTCTTTTCTTTTTTCTTTTTCTCTTCTATTCTTCTCTTTACTTTTTTCCCTTTCTCTTCCCCCTTTCTTTCTACGGTATTTTCTCTTTTCTCTTCCTTCATACCCCTCCCATATACCTTCCCCTTTCTCCCCCCCGGAAATCCAACTATCCCTTCACCCGTCAATCCCATCCAGATCTCCCACCATAATGAAACTCTCCACCCTCAGTCCTTAATCTTTTAGGCATCAAGATCGACCTCCTACCCAACGACCCAGTACCCAGCACCCAGGGGAGGGGACACCCAGCCGAACCCACACCTCATCTCCTGCAAGAAAAGACAGCCAACTCCCCTATGGAATCATGCTGCGAGACCCTCCCTACCAACTCCCCATAAAGTGGACTGTTTCTTGAAACCGGACTTAGGTCCAATAGTATCCCCAATGCAAGAACTCTTCCAAGACCTCCCTGCTGCAAATTTATACCAATCTGAAGAAAGTCAGGGGGTGAGATTGGAAGATGCCTGGGAACCCACACACCACAAGAAAAATCCAAAAGACAAGGGGATAAACAGTACTTCCAACATAGGCATAAGACCTGTAATACACCACCTCTTTACCTGTTCTCCCCCAAATGTAAAGTAGTCTTTTGCACCACTTGGTCCTTTAAAAACTTCACTAACTCATTATATTTCCTTTTTTTTTTAATGTTTGCCCTACATATACATTTGAGGGCACATGCAATTTTTTTTTCTTAATCGTATTTGGGTATGTGACCTATTTATGTTACCCACTCTGTCCACCCCAAATACACCGACAATATAATGGAGCATCACTTCCCCCTGCAAAGGCACAATAAATAAAGGAGAAATCTTACATTAAAAAAAAAAACAAGAGCTCTTACCTACTAGAGATAGGAGCTCATAGCTGTTTACAATACAGGGATATCTCCTACCTTGAAAATATGTCATGTGGAATCAACTTAGACCTCAGGTGATCGGATTCCATTCATCCAGCCTTGAACCCTGGTTCCCAGGCATAGAAACGGCACAGCTCTTCACAACAGCTGCAAGAAACAAACTCCATCTGGGATGGCCTCAATACTGCAGGGTCAACAACAAGGGCCAGCGCTAACATGATATCCCGACAATGAAGAAAACGTGAACAACTTGACCTTAGAGCAGTTTAGCCTACTTTACCAGCTAACGACAAGACAAAACCAGAAGACGTGGCACCCTTTGGTAGGTCCAAAAGCCAAGATCGTGATTTACAGAGGACTGGCTGCTAGAACCACGACCAGACTGTATACATCTTGGGACCAATCAAAAAGCCCTAGTCTAGGCTTTGAACTAAGACCGACACAATAAGCATGATCCCCAGTTCCAAAGGTCCGGCAGAGACAACTGTAACGGAAAGGGGCTTCTGGAAGCACAAAGAAGGACACTATCCTAGATGCCATCCTAGGTTCAGTGCAAAGACCAAGATCACCAACCACAGAAGACGGATCCAATTGGCACTGAGGCAACAGAACCTCTAGACTCACAAAGACTGACTTCACCATAAGGCCCACCTCAGGAGTTGTACAGATACTGAGACCACTCAACACAGAGCTCTGAATGTATCACCCTGGACAAAGCAGAAGTCTTCCACACACAAAAAAACAAACCAAAAAAAAAAAAAAAAAAGAAAAAAAAAAGAAAAAACACCACCGGGAGAGTAATGATCCTGAGCAAAGCCTAGAACTGATCCCATGACAGTATACTCCAAGGACGGAGAATCCCCATATCTCATAGGGCAAGTGAATTCCGTTTCGAATGACCCCAATATTTACTGTGCCAGGGCAGAGGGAAAAAACAAAAATGCAAAAAGCACAAAACCTTGGATATTTTTATATATATATATAACCTTCATTTATTATTGTTATTATTAATTTTATTTACCTAGCTATTTTGGTCGATTTCTCGGTTCAGATGTGATTATTGAAATTGTTGTCCCCAATTATTCTTTTGTGTGTGTGTGTGTGTGTGTGTGTTTTTTTCCTTTCTTTTCTTTCGTTATGTGCTACACCATGTCTCTTATTTCAAGACCACGGCGAGTTTTTTTTTTTTGTTGTTCATATGTTTGTTTGTTTTTGTTTGTGTTTTTTTTTATCAGTTTATTGTGGTGCTTATCGATATAACTGGAGTCCTCACTGGATATTTGACACTTCTTTTGGTACTGATGGGGTGTGTCACCTTCTTTTTCTCCTGCATTATCCAAATCGATGAGGAGAACCTCTAGAAGGATTTTGCCCATTTTTGGGATATTAGACTCTTACCCCAGTTTACTCATTTTCTCCTTTTCAGGCAAAACCACCTAACTTGAACTGCTAGCCCTGCCCCCACGTAGAGGGGGAAATAAGGGAGGCACCAAGACCAAACTGATGCAAGACTACTAAGTAGTAGGTCAGATACAGAGGGGATCACATATTCTAGCCACCCTGGGGGTGAGGGAAGAAGAAATGGGAGGTAGGACAAAAACGGAGGTGTAGGGAGGACAATTTAGGGATGGGAATCCCCCCTGATTTTATGTAAATATGTACCTAGAATATTATTGTCAACAATATGTAAGCCACTATGATCAAAATAAAAATTAAAAAAAAATCACAGTTCCTTTAAATGCTTTGATTGATTTGATCTAACCCCTTGTTTTGTGTCCTTAGATTTTGCAAATGAATAGTATTATTTGGTATTTTTAAATTGACTTTACTTAACATCATTCGCTTCAGTTCCATCTAAATTACAGGAAACTGTATGATTTAATATTTTCTCACAGCAGAGTATTATTCCATTCTGTCTGTATACCACAGTTCCTTTAACCACTGATTTGTTTGAGGAATTTGGGTTCTTTCCAGATTTGGGATGTTGTAAATAATGCTACAATGAATGTAGGTATGCAAAGGTTCTTTGAAATTAATGCTTTTTTGTTTTATAAGTAAATTCCCAGAAGTGAAATTGAGTCAGAGGGGAAAAAATTATAATTTTTGAGCCCAAATTGAACTAAACAACACCCAACTATTAGATACCATCTCACACCAGTAAGAAAAGTACATATAAAAATATTAAAAAATCATGGGGTAGGCATGGTGGCGCTAGAGGTAAGGTGTCTGCCTTGCCAGTGTTAGCCTAGGACGAACCGCAGTTCGATCCCTGGCATCCCATATGGTCCCCCAAGCCAGGAGTGACTTCTGAGCGCATAGCCAGGAGGAACCCCTGAGTATTACTGGGTGTGCCCCCCCCCCAAAATCATGGGGCCTGAATAATAGCATGGTGGGTAAGGCGTTTGCCTAACATGCGGCTGACCCAGGTTGATATCCTGTATCCAATATCATCCTCTTAGCCTGCCAGAAGTAATTTCTGAGCATAGAGACTGAAATAACCTTTGAGCACCATTGGCTGTGGCCCAGAAAGCATATGTGTGTGTGCCTGTGTCTCCGTGTGTTTGTATGCGTATATATAAAATTAAAAAATTACAGTTATCAAGAATATGGCTGAAAATTTTGTTTATGCTGGTGGGAATTCCATCTGGTTTAGCCTCTATAAAAAAAAAAACTATAGAGAGACTTATGAGATAGAACTGCAGTAGGGCAATTGCCTTGCATGCAGCAAACCTGAGTTCAATACCCAACATTTCATATGGTCCAACAAGCCCACTGGGAGTGATTCCTGTGTGCAGAGCCAGAAGTAATCCCCAAAGCACTTCCAGTGTCTCCCAAAAACAAAACAAAACAACAGAAGTAATATAAAGACTTCTTACAAAATTAAAATTAGTACTTCCATATGAAATAGAGAATCTACCACAAAATATAAACATTAATTTGAAAAGATATATGCAAAATTAGGTTATTTTATTGTGGCACATTAGTACAATAGAAGAAATATGTCCAACAATAAAGTAGCTGTATACATATACATACATACATATATGCCATGCCATGCAGCATAGAAGCCTCCGTTTTAGGGGAAGCAAGCCCACCAGATGTGTCTATTGGCTTTCCTGGTGCAGTGAGCTGATATTTTCTCCAAGAAATATTTTAATCAATTGCATTTCCGGCCTGATTTCACCCTTGGTGCGGCTCATCAGCCAGCCTGCCTTCCTGTGAGCTTTCCGGGGAGTCTGCCTTCCCGTGAGCCTTCCGTGGAGGTGAGTTGACACGCCCAGAAAGGGAGGAGCCACTGAACTTCGCTGGATCTCAGATGCCAGCACCCTTCTGCCTCTCTACTCTGCTGTCCTGCATTTTCGGCCTGATTTCACCCTTGGTGCGGCTCATCAGCCAGCCTGCCTTCCTGTGAGCTTTCCGGGGAGTCTGCCTTCCCGTGAGCCTTCCGTGGAGGTGAGTTGACACGCCCAGAAAGGGAGGAGCCACTGAACTTCGCTGGATCTCAGATGCCAGCACCCTTCTGCCTCTCTACTCTGCTGTCCTGCATTTCCGGCCTGATTTCACCCTTGGTGTGGCTCATCAGCCAGCCTGCCTTCCTGTGAGCTTTCCGGGGAGTCTGCCTTCCCGTGAGCCTTCCGTGGAGGTGAGTCGACACACCCAGAAAGGGAGGAGCCACTGAACTTCGCTGGATCTCAGATGCCAGCACCCTTCTGCCTCTCTACTCTGCTGTCCTGCATTTTTGGCCTGATTTCATCCTGGGTGCGGCCCATCTGCCAGCCTGCCTTCCTGTGAGCCTTCCGTGGAGGTGAGTCGACACGCCCAGAAAGGGAGAAGCCAGAGGAGCACGGTTGCTCCGCTCCCATTCGTGACGGTGCACAGCATTTAGCCGATGAATACAATCACAACACGTAGAAAAACACGCAGTACTAGTGTGACAATGGGGAAACAACACGGGCCAGTGCCAGACATAGAGAATGAAGATGGCAACTCTGATGACTTGAACATGACCAACCACCTAGTCAGTCTCTCAGATAAGGAGTTTAGAGTTGCAATATGGAACATGTTCAAAGAAATCAAACAAAGTATAGAAGAGAAAACTAAAAAGAATCAGGAGAATATGAAGATAGAAATGAGAAAACTCCAAAAAGAAATTTCAGATCAAATAACAGGTCTGAGAAACTCAGTAGATGAATTGAAGAAAAACATGTTTGAGATTTCCCACAGGTTAACAGCAGCTGAGGATAGAATCAGTACACTGGAAGATGAGATACATAACAATTACATACAGCAGAAGAAATTGGAAAAAAGCCTCAAAGCAAATGATCAAACAATGGAAAAATTACTCAAAGAATGGGAACAGATGAAAATAGAAGTCTATGATAAGCTCAACAGAAACAACTTAAGAATCATTGGAGTCCCAGAGACTCAGGAAGAAAATCTCCGGGAAGAATCAACAGTCAAGAACATCATTAAAGAGAAACTACCAGAGATAATGAATACATGTGATCAAATCCTGCATGCCCGAAGAGTGCCAACTAAAAGAGACCCCAGAAAAAACACCCCAAGACACATCCTAGTCACAATGACAAATCCCATAGATAGAGACAGAATTCTGAAAGCAGCAAGATCGAAAAGAGAAATTACATTCAAGGGAACATCCTTGAGATTTACAGCAGACCTGTCACCAGAAACACTCAAGGCCAGAAGGCAGTGGTGGGACATAGTGACAAAACTCAATGAAGTAAATGCTTCGCCTAGAATACTGCACCCAGCAAAACTCACTTTCAGGTTTGAAGGAACAATACATGGTTTCACAGACAAACAACAGCTCAAAAACTTCACAGACTCAAAACCATTCTTAAAAGAAAAACTGAACGGCATACTTTAAGACAAGGCTTACCAACAGAAACACCAAACTTTAATAAAAAGATGGCACTAACTCCCAGGACAATTCTTTCTCTCAATGTCAATGGACTAAATGCACTAGTTAAGAGACACAGAGTGGCTAAATGGATCAAAAAACTCAATCCAACCTTCTGCTGCCTACAAGAAACGCACCTGAATAGTCAGAACAAACATAGACTCAAAATAAAAGGCTGGAGGAAAATCATCCAAGCAAACAACACCCAAAAAAAAGCAGGAGTGGCCATATTAATATCAGATGATGCAAACTTTATACTTAGGAAAGTTGTAAGGGACAAAGATGGACATTTTGTATTAATCAAGGGATATGTACAGCAGGAAGAAATCACCCTCCTAAACATATATGCACCGAATGAGGGGCCAGCAAAATATTTAATACAACTGTTGACAAATCTGAAAAATAATATCAATAACAACACAATAATTGTGGGAGACCTCAACATGGCATTGTCAACACTAGACAGGTCAACCAGACTGAAACCCAACAAGAATATACTAGACCTGAGGAGAGAAATGGAAGAAAGAGGCCTAGTAGATATATACAGGACACTCCACCCCCAGAAGCCTGGATACACATTTTTCTCTAATGTACATGGGACATTCTCTAGGATAGACTACATGTTAGCACACAAAACATACCTCCATAATATCAAGAGGATAGAAATTTTGCAGGCTGCCTTTGCTGACCACAAAGCCCTGAAATTATATATAAACTACAAAGGGACACAGAAGAAAAATTTTAACACCTGGAAGTTAAATAGCCTCATACTGAATAATCAGTGGGTCCGAGATGAAATCAAAGAGGAAATCAAAACCTTCCTGAAAACAAATGACAATGGAGACACAAATTATCAGAACCTATGGGACACAGCAAAAGCAGTACTGAGAGGAAAATTTATAGCTTTGCAAGCACACATCAGGAAAGAAGAAGGGGCATACCTGAATAGCTTAATGACGCAGCTCATAGAATTAGAAAGTGCTCAACAAAAGGATCCAAAAATAGGGAGGCAGAAGGAAATAACAAAGCTGAGAGCAGAAATCAATGAAGTGGAAACCAGAAAAACCATCCAAAAGATCAACGAAAGCAGAAGTTGGTTCTTTGAAAAAATAAACAAGATTGATAGACCACTGGCAAAACTAACAAAGAAAGAAAGAGAGAGAAACTTGATAACTCGTATTAGGAATGAAAAAGGAGAGATCACTACTGATATGGTAGAGATTCAAAGGGTAATCAGAAACTACTTTGAGAAACTCTATGCCACTAAAAATGAAAACCTGGCAGAAATGGATAAATTTTTGGAATCTTATAATCTTCCACGATTGAATGAAGAGGATGTAGCATATCTAAACACACCCATTACTATTGAGGAAATTAAGAAAGTAATCAAATGTCTGCCCAAAAACAAAAGCCCAGGCCCAGATGGATTTACTAATGAATTCTTTCAAACCTTTCAAGAGGAACTACTACCAATCCTGGCAAGACTCTTTCATGAAATTGAAAAAACAGGAAAACTTCCAAACAGCTTTTATGAAGCCAACATTACCTTGATACCTAAACCAGACAGAGATGCTACGAAAAAAGAAAATTACAGACCAATATCGCTGATGAATGCAGATGCAAAGATCTTCAACAAAATACTGGCAAATAGGATTCAATGCCTCATTAAGAAGATCATCCACTACGATCAAGTAGGTTTCATTCCAGGAATGCAAGGCTGGTTTAACATCCGTAAATCTATCAACATAATACACATCAACAGCAAGAAAAATAAAAATCACATGATCATATCAATCGACGCAGAGAAAGCATTTGACAAGGTCCAACACCCATTCTTGATCAAAACTCTCAGCAAGATGGGAATGGAAGGAACCTTTCTCAATATAGTTAAGGCCATCTACCACAAGCCAGAGGCAAATATTGTCCTCAATGGAGAAAAACTGAAAGCCTTTCCTCTAAATTCTGGCATAAGACAAGGCTGTCCTCTCTCACCACTCCTATTCAACATAGCACTGGAAGTACTCGCAAGAAAAGGATATCAAGGGAATCCAGATAGGAAAGGAAGAAGTCAAGCTCTCACTGTTTGCAGATGACATGATACTCTACTTAGAAAACCCCAAAGACTCTACCAAAAAGCTTCTAGAAACAATAGACTCATATAGCAAGGTGGCAGGCTACAAAATTAACACACAAAAATCAATGGCCTTTCTATACACCAATACTAATAAGGAAGAAATGGACATTAAGAAAACAACTCCATTCACTATAGTGTCACACAAACTCAAATATCTTGGAATCAACTTGACTAAAAATGTGAAGGACCTATACAAGGAAAACTATAAAACTCTGCTCCAAGAAATAAGAGAGGACACGCGGAAATGGAAGCACATACCCTGCTCATGGATTGGCAGGATTAACAACATTAAAATGGCAATACTCCCCAAAGCACTGTACAGATTTAATGCGATCCCCCTAAAGATACTCATGACATTCTTCAAAGAAGTGGACCAGGCACTTTTGAAATTTATTTGGAACAATAAACACCCTCGAATAGCTAAAGCAATCATTGGGAAAAAGAATATGGGAGGAATTACTTTCCCCAACTTTAAACTTTACTACAAAGCAATAGTTATCAAAACAGCATGGTATTGGAATAAGGACAGGCCCTCAGATCAGTGGAATAAGCTTGAATACTCAGAGAATGTTCCCCAGACATACAATCACCTAATTTTTGATAAAGGAGCAAAAAATCCTAAATGGAACAAAGAAAGCCTCTTCAACAAGTGGTGTTGGCACAACTGGGTAGCCACTTGCAAAAAATTGAACTTAGACCCCCAGCTAACATCATGTACGAAGGTAAAATCCAAATGGATTAAAGACCTCGATATCAGCCCCAAAACCATAAAATATATAGAACAATACGTAGGTAAAACACTCCAGGACATTGAGGCTAAAGGCATCTTCAAGGAAGAAACTGCACTCTCCAAGCAAGTGAAAGCAGAGATTAACAGATGGGAATATATTAAGCTGAGAAGCTTCTGCACCTCAAAGGAAATAGTGCCCAAGATACAAGAGCCACCCACTGAGTGGGAGAAACTATTCACCCAATACCCATCAGATAAGGGGCTAATCTCCAAAATATACAAGGCACTGACAGAACTTTACAAGAAAAAAACATCTAATCCCATCAAAAAATGGGGAGAAGAAATGAACAGACACTTTGACAAAGAAGAAATACAGATGGCCAAAAGACACATGAAAAAGTGCTCCACATCACTAATCATCAGGGAGATGCAAATCAAAACAACGATGAGATACCACCTCACACCACAGAGAATGGCACACATCACAAAGAATGAGAATAAACAGTGTTGGCGTGGATGTGGGGAGAAAGGAACTCTTATCCACTGCTGGTGGGAATGCCGTCTAGTTCAACCTTTATGGAAAGCGATATGGAGATTCCTCCAAAAACTAAAAATCGAGCTCCCATACGATCCAGCTATACCACTCCTAGGAATATACCCTAGGAACACAAAAATACAATACAAAAACCCCTTCCTTACACCTATATTCATTGCAGCTCTATTTACCATAGCTAGACTCTGGAAACAACCAAGATGCCCTTCAACAGACGAATGGCTAAAGAAACTGTGGTACATATACACAATGGAATATTATGCAGCTGTCAGGAGAGATGAAGTCATGAAATTTTCCTATACATGGATGTACACGGAATCTATTATGCTGAGTGAAATAAGTCAGAGAGAGAGAAAAAAACGCAGAATGGTCTCACACATTTATGGATATTAAGAAAAATGAAAGACATTCTTGCAATAATAACTTTCAGACACAAAAGAGAAAAGAGCTGGAAGTTCCAGCTCACCTCAGGAAGCTCATCACAAAGAGTGATGAGTTTAGTTGGATAAATAACTACATTTTGAACTGTCCTAATAATGAGAATGTATGAGGGAAATTGAGAACCTGTTTAGAGTACAGGCGGGGGTCGGGTGGGGAGGAGGGAGACTTGGGACATTGGTGATGGGAATGTTGCACTGGTGATGGGTGGTGTTAAGAAAAAAAAATATTGTTATTCAAAAAAAAAAAAAAGAAAAAAGAAAAATATTTTAATCAGCAGGCCCATTGGTGGACGTTAATCATAGCCCCTACGTGGATTACTGGCAATATTTCTGATATCCATGACATGGTGGTGACATTAAAAATCTCTTTTTATATCATTTGGCTTTGTCTCCCTTGCAAAGCTACAGGCCAAAATTCGGCCTCAGTCAATGTGTGCTCAGAGAAATTTTCAATACCAAAAGCTGCTAAAGTTCCCCACTGGCAAAGTAAATTTGTAACTCAAAGACAAGTCTAGCTACCTGCAACCTGCTTCAGCTTCCAGGTGGTAAACAGTTTTCTAGCTTACTTGCTTTCCCTATTCTGGCCAGCTGCAAAATTGTAGCAAAACAAGTTTCTCATCCTTTGTCATAAGAACATCCTTTTTAAACTAGAACACCTCATTCTTATGTTATGTCCTCCCTTTTAGCTCGGGATTCTTTTCACCTGTATTGGCTATTTTTTTGATATCTATATTTTAGGGCCTGCCTTTTGTCCCCGCGGAAATGCCTTTCATACCAGACTTGTAAATATTTACCAACATGGAGGAGTAAAGTTGTCTCACGTCTATTGAAGACGTGGGTGCCCATACATATTTTGTGTGGTCTCGTTATTTCATATTTCATATTTCAGCCACTCGTGTTACCCGTTTTCCTCTCGTGAAGGATTTGCTCCCCACTAGAGATGCTTAGATGCAAGAATCATGCAGCACACACACATATATATATTTACATTTACATATGTTTATGTAAATACATATGTAAATATATATATATATACATATATATACACAATTGAATATTGCTTCTGGATCTACACAAAGGGATCAGTACTGGTGGAGCTCAAGAGACCATATGGGATGCTAATGATTCAACCTGGGTTGGTTGCCTTCAAGGTAGTGCTTTACCCACTGTCCTATCTCTCAGGACCAATGGTAAATGGTTTTTATTTTGGCTTTTGGGTCACACCCGGCAGTGCTCAGGGGTTACTCCTGGCTCTAACTCAGTAATCACTCCTGGCAGACTCGGAGGACCATCTGGGATGCTGGAATTTGAACCACCATCCTTCTGCATGAAAGGCAAATGCCCTACCTCCATGCTATCTCTCTGGCCCAGTAAATGTTTTTAACCTTTCTTAATATACTAGCAGTCAATAATATGCAAAGGTTGAATTTGGAAGTTATTGAAACTCATCCAATAGAGAGAAGTTGGCAGAGCATCAATAAAGAAGGTCAACCAGGCATTTTAATGGTGGTGACAGTGCAGTAATTTTTTTTTTTAATTTTTTTCTTTTCACCACCACTGGCTCTCCAAGTACCTGGTCGTACCTTGGAGCTAACAGAGGGCCTCATTGGGCAGCAGTGCTCGGCATCAGGCCGCTGCTCCAGAAGAAGCTAAGCTTGCCTCGCCAACCTGCCTTTAGAGCTCCGGAGCTCTTGGCTTCTCTCAATGCAGTAATTTTGTACAACAAAATAAAAAAATGTAAACACTGTAATAATTATTTTGACTAAACTATAATTTTTTAAGTGGAGAGAAAAATAAGTTTAAAGTATCAGAGACTTGGATAAGCAGTCAGTCAGCAATCTATTCTCTAATATGACTTTCTTTTGAAGTTTGACAATCACTGCTTTATATTTTAATATAGGGAATTTGGTTAGAAGGCTTAGGGTATACAGAAAGAACACAATAACATATGTTGTTATGGTTTTATCAGTAAAAAAGAGGATAATATTGGGTGGAAGTATACAAATTTGCCAATGACAATCATTTGAGTATACATAAAAATCAAAATGTAATTTAACCTAAAAATGTGATTTTTAGGTATTATAAGAACATGTGAAAAAACTTATTTTTTCTGGGTATAAAAATTCAATGAACATTTTTCTCTTCATTTAGTCTAAGAAATACCAAACACGGTTTCTACCCTTAGAACAAGTTCTAAAATAATGGTCAATTATGCTTCCAGTACCCAAAAGATATTAATATCTCACAAATCATCCCCATTCTCACTGGAAGGAATTGTATTGCTACAAGAATAATGTGCCACCAGCTCACATTTCTTCTAAGAAAATAATAAGCTGTAAACTTTTGGGGGCTGGAGAGATAGTACTAGGGTGTTTGTCTCGAATGTGACTGACCTGGATTCAATTCTTTGTACAACATATGGTCCCCTAAGTCCACCAGGAGTGATCCATGAGTGAAGAACCAAGAGTAAGACCTGAGCACCATAGGATGTTACCCCCCCCCTCAAAAAAGTTGTAACTCTTAATAACATAATAAGAGTAATATGGTTTCCGGAGTTTTCCTTGAAAACTCTGGGCCTAACTAGGTTTGCAATATCTGTAGCAACTAGATTTGCTCCAATATCCTGCCTTATTTAGGTATATATTTATCCCTTCTGATGTAGTATATTTTATTTAAAGGTATTTGTTACTACATTCTTGAGGCCGGGAAGGTGGCGCTAGAGGTAAGGTGTCTGCCTTGCAAGCGGATGGACCGAGGTTCGATCCCCCGGTGTCCCATATGGTCCCCCCAAGCCAGGGGCGATTTCTGAGTGCATAGCCAGGAGTAACCCCTGAGCGTCAAACAGGTGTGGCCCAAAAACCAAAAAAAAAAAAAAAAGGTATTTGTTACTACATTCTTATTTTTAAAAATTGACTTGGAGGAGGCTGAAACTATGGTATAATGAATGGGTATGTGCCTTGTATGCAGCCAACTCAGGTTCAATCTCCAGTACTCCCATATTGCCCCCAAGACCACCAGCAGTGATCTCTGAGCAGAGTCAAAATTAATTCCTGTGAATCATAAAGTTTAGCCCACAACAAGAGAATTAATAATAATAATAGACTTCTATGAAGAGATATAAATGAACTCAGGAGTAAGAATCATTGTTGAAGTTAACCATGAAACAAATCTAAGAACCATTGTTGATATCTATTGAAAACTAAGAGTGAGTCCCAGATTTCCTTTGGCTTCACGTGATTGTGAATAAAAGTGGTGTAATAAGTATGTTGTTAATTATGACCTAGAAAGAAAAGAGCACACCTTTTATCTATTAACTATATGGTAATATTGAATCATGATGATTAAGCTAAATTAAATGATGATTATGCACCTACAATCTTTGATATCTCTAGAAGAAAAGAAGACAAAGATCAAGTGGAATAGGTTGGGTGAGAAAATAAAGAAAGTGGGGTAGGAGAAATAGTACTGTGCTTGCCTTGCATGTGATCAACCTGAATTTAATTCCCCAGCATCCCATTTTGTCCCCTGACCCCACCAGGAATAATTCTGGAGTATAAAGCCAAGAATAGCTCCTGAGTATTTCTGGGTGTAGCCAAAAAAAAAAAAAAATAAAACAAAACAGAAAAAGAATAGAAAGAAAATATAGGAACATATTAAGGAGCTAAATGTTTTGGGGGGGTATGTATAGACTTTTCTCAAAATAAATTAAAATGCTCAATGACACAGAATCCTGTCCCATGTGCATTCACTAGTGTTCATTCAGTAAGGAATGTAGGGTCAGGAGTGATAGCACAGTGGGTACAGCATTTGCCTTGCACCTGGCAAGAATTTGATCTTTGGAATCCTATATTTATGAAGACAGTATTCAACAGTCAATCTTCATAAATGGCTATAGAGGTAGAATAACAAATCTATAGATTTTAATTTAGCAGGAAATTCACAGGTGAATCTATTCCATGTTACTATTAATGAATACTCCCAATGGAATGACCACTTGTGTTTCTCCAAAACTCTTGTTGCATTTGTCATCTCCATCACTGTTCTTTCTGGTTATGAGATCTTTGGGAAGTTATTGGCTCCTTAGATTGAAGACCTTGTGAACAGAAATAGTGAACAAAAAAATCAGTATCATGAAGCTATAAAGGCAAAACACCTTCTTTTTGGTTTTAAGAATGCTTAACTATATAAGAATAATTAATTAACTCATTGCCCTCAACCTTTAGCTCCTCTGCCTTCTTTAGAGTTTGGGTTGAGACTGAAAGTTCTCATTATCTCATTTCTAATTGGTATGGTTTCCCTATAGTGAGAAGCAACCAGCTCCGATATATATGTCTACAAGTCAACAAAGAAAAGAACTGCCACCTCAACCTGACCATATTGGCACCTTGATCATAACTTGTAGTCTTTAGAACTAAGAGAAAAAAATGTATATCTGACCTATGGTATTCTGGCAAAACAGCCAAACTAAAACAAGTCATTCAGACTTTGAACAAATCATGCCTATTCTTGATATTTGGCCCTTACTCTAAGCAGATATCATCATCAAAGAACCTGCCCATCTCTCAATTTTTAAGTGTCACAGAGCTCTGCTTTTTTGTTTCTTTCTCTGACTTCATGGAGGGAAATGAATTTTTCCTTCTAATTTTATTCCCAGAAGATCCAGGCGGATAGTATCCTACAGCTCAAATAGTACATTTAGTAGAGCATCTGTGGTTATATCTTTTATCCCCCTTGACAATCTCTATCTAGCCTGAGCATTTGACCTCAATCTTTTGCAGCTATCACCTGATAGCAGAGGGCTGAGCTACTTTGCAACCAAATTAGGGTGTGGTGTGAGCATTACAGTTTATCTTTAAAAGGATGAAAGTAGTCCAAGGCAGCATATAAAATATTTGCTCTTTCTTAAAAACTTTTCTATACCCTCTATTTTACAAGCAAATTTGTTTTAATGTGCATGTATATCTGATAAGAAGAGGAAAGAAAAAAACTAATCAGCTAATTATCCTTTACTGTGGACCCAAAGCAATTCACTTGGCTAATTTCTTTTATGAGTTAAGAACTAAAATTATACTCTTCTCTAAATTAGCATAAAGTTTTTTCTTTAAGAAGATTGAAAATATTTAAAATATTTTTTTAAACTTGGTCTCTGCCTAGCCAAAGAAAATTCTAAAATGAATAAAAAGGTGTTCAATTTAAAATAATGAAACCTAGGTCAGTATAGATACCTAAAGACACACAATACACACATAAACACACACACAACAATCCTCTTAGAAAAAAGGATGAGAGGCTTCTATAAAGTAGCAGTTATTAAAGCAGCATGGTACTGGACTAAGGAGAGATGCTTAGTTCTATAGGATATATAAAGTGCCAGAGACAGACCAGGCATATGGTCTGTTAATCATTGATATGAAAAGGAAAAAATATGAAGTATAACAAGGAGACACTCTTCAACAAATGGTGCTGGGAAAGCTGGTTGGGAAAAAAACTAACTCAGGCCTCTAACACCATGTACAATAGTTAAATCAAAATGGGTTAAAGACCTCATTATCAGACATGAATCCAGAAGGCACACAGAGGAAAATATAGGCAGAACTCTTCATGATTTTTAAGCTAAAAGCATCTTTTAGGATGAAACACCACTGATCAAACAAGTGGAAACAAAAAAGCTAATAAGACTAATTAAATTAAGAAACTTCTGCACCTCAAAGAAAGTGATGACTAGAATACAAACACAGCCCACAGACTGGGAAAAATTAATCTCATTATTCATTTAAAAAAGAATGTAGAGTCAGGAGTATAACACAGTGGGTACAGCATTTGCCTTGCATGTGGCAAGGGTTTGTCTTTGTCATCCTGTATTGTCTCTGAGCCTGACAAGTGACTCCTGTTTGCCAAGCCAGGAGTTACCTCTGAGCACTGGTAAGTTTGGCCCCCCCAAAAAATACAAACCAATAAAAAAAGTATATATCCCAAGACATGTAAAGTTATTGGTAGAACTCTACAAGAAAAACACATCCAATCCTAATAATAATTTTTACCAAATAACCTCTGGACTATTTCCATGCTCTAATACCAACATATAAATTATTTAAGGTGGGGAGGAGGGAGACTTGGGACATTGGTGATGGGAACACCCCGTCTGGTGAAGGGGGGGTGTTCTTTACCTGACTGAAACCCAACCACAATCATGTTTGTAATTAAGGAGTTTAAATAAAGATATTATAAAAATAAATAAATAATTCAACTTAAAAAAGGTACAAACCACTATCTTATTATCTTGCCTATGTCTAGTACACAAAATCATAGTGAACAAGCATGCATTAAAGAAATGAGTCATAGTGAGAATGTATACTAATTAATTAAAATGAATGCTGTTCAGTTTGCTTAAACTTCAAAATTGCAGTGACTTATACTCACTGACTTATTTACATTAAAAGTATGCCCAGTTTTTATTTACATAAAAATTATGTCCAATTACTTTCCAGATGCAGACAATGTTTATGGTAAATATCATAGAATATTTGACCAAACAATGGATTTAGAGAATGCTAAATTCAATCCTATCAATTTTCAAATAAGGAAGGCAGAGGAGATGGAAACAATTTATTGATCAAGTCAATTCCCTATATAGATCATACTTAGTTTTCATGTCAAACACATACTTCAGGCATTATTACATTTTTCCATTAAGAAAATATGCTTGGTGCAGTTTCTATTATGTGGGAAAATAGGCATCTAACTCTAGTTTGCTTATTTCAAAGCATTGTTTTTCCCCAGACATCCTAATGATTTTTTTGTTGAGGGGGTTGGGGACACACTCAATGCTACTCCAAGAGCTTACTCCTGGCTCTGGCTCTGCGCTTTGTGAATGATAACTCTTTGCAGTGCTCAAAGGACCATATGTGTATTGGGGACTGAATTGGAGTTATCAAGGCACAAGGTAAGTGCCATAAATTCATTACTATCTATCACCCACATCCTGTTATCTTTCACATGTATGTGACAATTAGTTCTTTCATAAGTAAAACTGTCTGCAATTTTTTTGTAAGTCTGGCCTGAATTTTAATATATTGAAAAAAAAGAGAATTATTTAGTCTAAGGATGAGCTGACTTAAGAATTTGAACAGGGGCCGGAAAGGTGGCGCTAGAGGTAAGGTGTCTGCCTTGCAAGCACTAGCCAAAGAAGGACCGCGGTTCGATCCCCCGGCATCCCATATGGTCCCCCCAAGCCAGGGG
Source organism: Suncus etruscus (assembly GCF_024139225.1). Classification (NCBI taxonomy): domain Eukaryota; kingdom Metazoa; phylum Chordata; class Mammalia; order Eulipotyphla; family Soricidae; genus Suncus; species Suncus etruscus. The sequence goes on from NC_064858.1 coordinate 43,195,001, forward strand.
CGATTTCTGAGTGCATAGCTAGGAGTAACCCCTGAGTGTCAAACGGGTGTGGCCCAAAAACCAAAAAAAAAAAAAAAAAAAAAAAGAATTTGAACAAACATGTGCCTCACAAAAAGAAAGGAATAGTTCACAACAGACAGCAGAATAAAGAAGAGAGGTCAGAGGCTTTGGAATCAAGGAGACATAAAGTCCATTTTATTTCTGTATTTTATTTGAATTATCCTCCTCACCAAATCCCAGAAAATTAGAATAAGTATATCTAAGGCGGTGTATTGTTTTGTTTTGTTTTTTTTTTTGACTCCTGGCTCTAGGCTCAAAGATGGTGCTCAGGAAACCATATGCAGCGTTGAGGATTGAATCAGTCTACCATGTACAAGCCAAGCCCCTTAAATCCTGCATTATCTTTCCAGCCACAATTGTAATTACTTTTTTAAGTATCTAGTTCTTCTAATGGTAGATTCATAAACTTTTTTTCTACATTTTTATTGCCGTTTTAGAGAACACAGTCCATCAGCAGAGTCTACTAGGTCAGAATTAACATGTATTGTGTCTTAGAACCAGAGAGATAGATCAAGTGGTAGAATGTATATTTTGAGTACTTGAGCTTGATACAAAACTCTGAATCCTAAGCACCTTACCCTCTCTCAGCTCTGCCAGGTGGAACAACATTAGGAGATTAGGAGTGGTCCTGAACGTCACTGAATATCTATCTATCTATCTATCTATCTATCTATCTATCTATCTATCTATCTATCTATCTATCTATCAACTATCTATCTATCTCTCTAATCTATCTACCTACCTATCATCTATCTATCTATATATATCATCTACCTATATTTATATCAAGATATATTACATAATATAGGTCCAAGTAAATGAAAATATTTTTCACCATATGTTAAAAGAGTCAATCTTTGGTGTGGGATTGCTTTGTTTTGCTTGTTAATTTGTTTTGTTTTATTTTACTAATAAGAAAATATCTGTACTTTCCGAAATAAGTGATCATTTAAACTAAAAGAGAAAAGCAGCAAACAAGCCTTACTGAATCATTAGGCAAATCATGGAAGGACCAGCTATCAATAGGCTGAGAACACCCCATAAATGATGGTGCTCCAATAAATGAAAGAAAAGGAAGCATAGATGACAATGGAAAAGTGGGCAGAGAGATGGATGAATTGTAAGAGACCAATAACTGAAGTCTTAACTAAATGATTCGGCTCAATAAAAGGAAACTCCACTACCTAAGTTAAGTTTTTCCAGAAAAGTTAGCCACAGGAACACATAAAGATTTCAGAAGGCAGAGGTGGTTAATAACATAGAAATGATCCATACACGTATAGTATTGCTGATAAGGCATTAGTCTTGCACACACCTGACCTGGATTTGATTCCTGGTATCTGCAATGGTCTCCTGAGCTCCACTAAGATTAATTTCTGAGCATCACTAGGTGTGGTGCAAAATAAACAAACAAATAAGGGGGAAAAGATTGGTTCAATAATAAATTCATCAACACTGTGGTCAGAAAAGACAATTCTGGGGCCAGAGCAATGACAGTAGGGTGTTTGCCTTGCACATGCTAACCTAGAATGGACCTCTGTTTGATCCCCCAGCGTCTCATTATGGTCCCCCAAGCCAGGAGCTATTTCTGAGCATATAGCCAGGAGTAACTCCTGAGTGTCAGGAGGTGTGGCCCAAAAACCCAAAGGAAAAGAAAAAAGACAATTCTGTGCTAGAGAGATAACTTAATGGGCCTATGTTTTGCGTGTAGGAGGTCAGATTTAATGCTGATAGCACATGGTCCCCCAGGCATTCCAGAATTGTTCTCTGATCAAGAGTATCTCCTGGGCATTTCCAACTGAAGTAACAAAACAAATCAAAAACAAATTATTTTGATGGCAGTAATTGCAGAATTTAATCATTCTGACTAGCAGTGAAATGAGTAAATACATATTGAATTTTTTAACATGTATGGGATTTTTGGCTGTGTCCTATTTTTATCACTTCAAATGTGGCCAGTTTTAATTGCACTCATGTCTTATGCTATATTCTCATGCAAGGTTAATTAAAAACTTTCAGTCAGTAAATTGAGAGATAGTAGAGAAAGTCCATCAACTTCTTTTCTCTTTACAAAGGGAAAATGTTGAGCATTCAGAAATACTAATTGACTTCATAACCTAGAAATAAAGTTGTTTTGTTTTCATTTTAGGTTTCCTTTTAAGAAGGGGGTTGTTCTTAAATCTAAACAGTGAAAAATGGTTACTTAATCTAAATATCTAGCAATTTATTACCTTGGTAGCTGGCTTCTCAGAGAAGTGTAAAAACATTACAAAGAGCAATCCTAAATTGAGTTTTTAATCTCTGAAATAAATGCATAATTAATTATTCCTTTTTTTTTCACTGATTTCATGAAAAATTTTATATTGGAAGACATTTCATCACAATCAGACAACCACTATTGAAAGCTGCTTTCATGGGAATTTTATTGTAGAAATTGTAAGAAAATACCTCTTAATGTTCTTTCAAGGCTGAGATGGAATTGTCTTATGTAACTTACATCTAATGGGAGCAGAGATAGCAACATAAACCCCACTGAAACAGAAACATAAAGCGAGTGTTTGTCCATTGACTTATGACACTGAATTTCACGTTTCCTGACACCTTGCCATATTTTCTTTCTCTAAAAATAGTAAGTTTCATGCAATGCTTCCCAATTACTTTAGAAATATACAAGATTCGAATGTCAACCAGAAATGCAAACAAAAATCAAACCTTTCCAGTTCAGTAGAGTCAAGGAATTTTGCTGCAGGACCCAGCAATTATTTACCTCAGAGTAGGGTGGAAAACTGTTGATCTGAGACAAATGAAAGAGGTTGTGAAATTCTCTGGTGAAACTGATGACATTTCACCATACCTGAAAGTATGTAACTAGGATACCTTCCTTGCAGATACTAAAACTCAATGTTTTTCAAAGAGATTAATCCTAATAATGTGGGCAATCTATGCTTCTGAGTAACAGTAACTAAAAAATATATAAATTGGGAGTTCATCTTGATTAGATTGGTTCTTCCATACAAAATATGACTCTGGCCATCTGAAAAGGCCATCTCTGAAATGTGCAATGAAGAATGTTTTTCAAAAGAGGTTATCTACAGAAACTAGGGAACAAACTAGAGGATTTAGCACTTGTGTAAAAAAAAACAAAAAGAAAGTGATTAGGAGTAGTTAACAAGTTGCAGAAAACTGAGCAAAGAGAAGCAGATTAGGTGATTCTTTCATTTAATTTTCATCATTTCTCTTCTTTTTGACTCCTTACTCAAAGGGAAACAAAGTTATCACTCCCACAAGCTTAATCATGTGTTCTCTGGTGTTAACTTATGCAAAACAAGGCATGATTAAAAAAAAAGAATATTTCTATTATATGTAAAATTATTAGTCATCAATTAAAATAAAAATTATTTTAACAGCAATTAAAACCAATTAATGTATATCAGTATTGCTAAATAAAGGGAGAAAAAATATTATAAAATAAAATATATAAATGCACAGTAATAAAAATAAAGTAGAATTTTATATTAAAATTCAAAGACAAACATTATGGTTGGGGTATGCATATTAAAAATTTTTAATGAAATAGAAATATATGAGCAAGGATTAAAATGTATATTTTTCTACATTTGAAATACAGGCAGTTTCCAAATTAAAACTTGATAATTTTCTTATAAAATGAAAGATAATTTGCAGCTCAGAATATATGTTCCCATAGAAACATTTCTGAAAACTGTGAATTAGGTTCCTAGGTAACCTGAGTTCTACTTAAACCAAATATGTAACAAAATAAATATTAATTTTCATTTTAGATCAAATGAAAATAAAACTGTTGCATGGGAACAATAATTATGTATCATGGAACAAATAACAAATTGAAGAAGCAATTTGCCAGAGTACTGGATAACTTGAACTTCTCCCTCCACTAAGTAAACTCACTACTTTTGTGATATCATCCAATTTTTATTCTTAAGTATCAACTAATATATTCTAAAATACAGCTCCTAAAATTCAGTTAAGAAAACCCAATAATAGATCCAGAGTTACAGCACAGTGGTAGGGTGTTTGCCTTGCACACTGCTGACCCAGGATGGACCCAGGTTTGATCCCTGGCATTTTACATGCCCCCCCCCCCCAACCATCCAGGAGTTTTTTCTGAGCACAGTGCCAAGAGTAACCCCTGAGTGCTGCTGGGTGTGGCCTCCAAACAAACAAAGGAAACCCAATAACTTCTTTTCTGATAGACATATATACTTGTTTTGTCTCAAACTGAATTTCTTGCCCCAATTACCCACCAAACTTTACTATCTTCACCCTCCAATTCTAATTTTCCCTTTCTGGCATACCTTTCTCTCACCTCTTAAATCCAGCCTTTTGGCTTAAAGATATACAGCAAGATAGCAACAAAGAGTCAAAAGTAACAGGGGAAGGAACTGAGTTACACAATTGAGAATCACAGAATCTCAATCAGTAAAAACAAACAACAACAAGAGCTGAGCTTTCATGTGACCAAGAAATTCCACTTTTTTTGAGGATTCATACCTGAGGCTCCTAAGGGGTTACCCCTGGCTCTCTGCTCTTACTCTTGGCAGGCTCAGGGGACCAACAACATGGGATTGAACCCTAGCCAGCCCTATGGAAGACAAATGCCCTATCACTCACTGTGCTCTTGCTCTGGCCTCAGAAATTCCTCAATCCCTTTTTAAAAATCCCTCTACACACACACACACACACACACACACACACACACACACACACACACACACACGTTTTGGGGACATACCTTGGTTTTCTGGGTTGCTCAGGGTAACTCCTGGCTCTGCATTGAGGAATTACTCCTGAACGTACTCAGGGGCACATATGGATGTCAAGGATTAAATTGCCTTATTTGTCATACTGTTGCTCTGTCCCAGAAATTCCACTTTCTGACATCTACCTTAAAGATCCAAAATATTCTATTCAGGAAAGTCATTCACTCTGCTATGTTCATTCAGCACTCACAATAATCCAAATCTGAGAACCACCCCAGAGTCTAATAAAAGATGACTGATCAAAGAAATTGTGGTTACTTTATAAATAAATACACAATGGAATACTACCTGGCTATAAGAAAAAATGAAAGCATCCAATTTTCTGCTGTGAATAGAATGGGAGAGAATCATGCTGAGAGTAGTTAGCCAAGAACTAAAAAAATAAATATAGAATGATCTCTCTTATATGTGGGACATAAAGAAAGATAATAAGAGAACAACAAATAGCCAAAGGCAACAGAACGTGAAACTGCCCACACCACTGCCAAGGAAAAGGAGACCCTGATGTAGAGTGTGTGATGTTGGAACATTAAATGTGTGAAAGAGAACTGAATTAAATTGAACATTAAATTAAATTGAACATTGTGTGGAACATTGAATGTGTGTGAGAAATTCCTTCCAGTTCTTCTGCTATTGGGGGGAGGAAAGGCTGCTTACCTGGCTGGGCTCAGAGCTTACTCCTGGCTATGCACTAGGAATTACTCTTTTTTTGTTTGTTTGTTTGGTTTGGGGGCCACATCCAGCAGTACTCAGAGGTTACTCCTGGCTCTGTGCTCAGATACTGCTGCTGGCAGGCTCGGGAGACTATATGGATTGCCAGGAATCGAACCCAGGTCCATCCCGCGTTAGCCATGTGCAAGGCAAATCCCCTGCCACTGTGCTATAGCTCCAGCCCCAGGAATTACTTTTTTGTTTGTTTGGTTGGTTTTTGGGCCACACCCGGTGACACTCAGGGGTTATTCCTGGCTCTGTGCTCAGAAATCGCTCCTGGCTTGAGGGACCATTTGAGGTGTCGTGGATTGAACCGAGGTCCTTCCTGGGTCAGCTGCATGCAAGGCAAGTGCCCTACTGCTGCGCTACCACTCCAGCCCCAGAAATTACTCTTAACAGTGCTAAGTGATGTGAATCTGACTCAGTTCTGTGCAAGGCAAATAAATTATTATTTATTAAATAAATAATAATAATCCTTTATTTTTAATAAATTTATTTAAGAAAATGTATCATAGTTGACATAACTGATAATAATACATTTGTTTCAGGATGAAAGGAAGCGAAGTTATCAAAAAATATAAAGAAAAAAAGAGATAAAAAATAAAGAAAGAAAAATAAAGAGAATTCATTAGCAGTTATATTAGCAACAATTATATCACCAAAAAAGTCGTTAATAAATAGCAGAAGCTTTAGTATGCTCTTTTTTCAAATTTATTTAAACATGGACATTTACTTTGTCCCTTGAGCCCCCAGATTGTAGTACATTATAAGATAGTAGCTGCACTAAAAAAAAAAAAAAAAGATGTGAGTGGGGCCAGAGTGGTGGTGCAAGTGGTTAGGTGTCTGCCTTACACGAGCTAGCCTAGGACGGACCCCAGATATATCCCCAGCGTCCCATATGGTCCCCCAAGCCAGGAGCGATTTCTGAGCACATGCAGCCAGGAGTAACCACTGTCACCAGGTGTGGCCTCAAAACAACAACAACAACAACAAAAGATGTGCACTTGTGGCAGTTGTTGTTTTCATAGGCACAGCAAAATATGGGGGAAATTGGAAGGAGAAACCTTTGGTCTAAGAACAAGGAGACCTCACCTTTGAAGTATTTTGGCATAGAACCAACTCCAGGCTCCAGGCCTACTAGGTTGTCCAAATCCTGATCACGGACATTTTCTGTGATCTCTGTAACAGTTCTTCAGCATCACAGTTGTTGCAGTTGGGTTTCTATAGCTATAGATCCTGGTTTTAATACAGATCCTATGTTGAAGGCTGCATGGTGTATAGCGTCTTCTGGTTTTCTCTTACCATTAGGTAGCAATGCAGAGAATTCTGCCCTAAAAGCAGATTATCCCTGTTCCTGGGTTTTCATGGTTTGATAAGTACCATCTTTGAAGTAAGTCAGTGCCATGGCACTAGTGGAAGTTTCCTTGTTAGAGTTCTTATTTCTGGTGATGATGTTGGAAAAACCCTGTTTGTTTCCACAGATGGTGTCCATGGTTCAGGGGTGAATGGTCAATGTCCGATCAGCTGAAGTCTAAGCCAAGTCACTATGCCAGGTGTTCAGGGTGTTCAGTTTAAAATATCGTGATCCTAACTCTATTAGGTAAGAATTTGTTTGCATAAGTAATCTTTTCCCGTTTTAATGTGCCTATGCAAAAAGGAACAATGCCACAAAAAATTACTGGTGCATATGGGGGTCGAGGTATCAATACCAACAATCACCATAACCTTTTTCTTACAAAGACTTGTCTACTAGAATTCCATACTAAATGGATCCCAAAGATTAGGGAAATTGCCACTACATGAGAAGATATTTGGTCATGGTTGAGCTTCTTAAAGGAATGTAAATAAAGAGATATTCAGAGATTTATATGTCTTTTTTCAAGTCTTTTGAAATAGGTGGGGAAGGGGTAAGGTCTGGAATCCTTCAACCTGTGAGTTGGTTTTTTGGAGTCTAGAGAAGATGGGTCCCACCCGTCACATATCAGGGAGTATCCTCTAGCAGGGGTTTCTCAGTCACTGAAACTGGTAGCAAGCAGAAGTCCACAGTAGAGGGAGGTGAAGGAAGAGGAGCCATAGAGAGCAAATGAATATCAGCTGAGTGTCAGTTTCTTATCATGCAGACAGAGAATCTATTTTTTCACTTTCAACATCTGGTTGGGGTGGGAGAAATGGTAATGTCCATTAAGCATGGGAGTATTATCCAGAGGGACTTTGGCATTCTATTTCCTTTGCTAGGAGCAGTCTAAAATTATGAGCATTTGGGTATTATGGTAAACTAAGTACAGTTTAGCGTGGGCATATCGTATCCACCTTTTTTTTTTTTTTTTTTTTTAGTTTTTGGGACACACCCAGCAGCGCTCTGGGATTACTCTTAGCTCTACACTCAGAAATCTTCTCTGGCAGGCTTGGGGGACCATATGGAATGCTGGGATTCGAACCACCATCCTTCTGCATGCAAGTTAAATGCCTTACCTCTATGTTATCTCTCTGGCCCTGTCCACCATTTCTTATTTCTTTTGTCGAAGAGACTCTCATCTCTTAGCTAAGTTGTAGTTGATTCTTTCTAACCTATCTCCGTGATTAATCTAGTCCTCCATTTTTTTTCCTCAGTCTAACAAAAAGAAAGATCCTGTCAACTATTAAGTTGATCATTTCTTTCCTCCACTCAAAAAACATCCCATGACTCCCATCATACTCAGAGTTAAAACAAACTTTCTGACATTTCTTTCTTCCTCAAATTTTCTGAGCTCATCTCCAACCTTTCCCTTTCTTTGCTCTTCCTAGAACATTCCAGATTTAATACTTTCTGTGAGACTTTGCTCCCACTTTCTGGACTGTGCTTGTACATAAGATCACATAATAAACTCTCTTAACTCACATATCTTGATTCTTGAAATTCCACTTCTTCATACTTTTATTAGTTATCAGTACTTTGTAAAAAACACTCAAACATACCTATATTTTTTCCATTTCCCATCTCTTCTTTGTTTTTATTTTTAGTTACTATAACCACCCAACATATAACCACACCAACATTTAAATTATTTGTTTACTATTTTTCTTTCACATTCCAAAATGTAAACTCCATGAGGACAATGGTTTTTGTCCACAATGCTAAATATTTGTTGACTAGCGTATATAATTAAATTAATTGAATTCCGGGGCTGGAGAGATAGCATGGAGGTAAGGCATTTGCCTTTCATGCAGAAGGTCGGTAGTTTGAATCCCGGCATCCCATATAGTCCCCTGAGCCTGCCAGGAGTGATTTCTGAGCATAGAGCCAGGAGTAACCCCTGACACTTCTGGGTGTGACCCCCCCCCAAATTTTTTTTAAAAAATTAATTGAATTGCAGAACAAATAATGGTTCCTTGTTCATTTTACAAATGCTCTATTAGCACAGCTAATACTCATTATTATAACCCATTACAAAGATAACTATTATTACAGAGGGGTTTCAGCTTATAGTTTCTCTCTCTCACACACACACACATACACACACACATACACACACATACACACACATACACACACACACACACACACACACACACACACACACACGAAACCAGACAGATTCTGGTGAAAAGTGCATTTCAGCGAAGGAATTTTGAGCAGCTTCTTTGATCTGACTCAGCCAGTCAAGGTTGGTTCATCTTTTCCTGCCACTTTTATTAGCCAGAATTTAACATAAATCATTTGAGGATCAGGGTTGTCATAATTAAGGGTACTTGTGCTAATTAACTCGGAAAAGGTGAAAGAAAAACAGTAAAGTTTTTTTTATAGGTATGACAACAATTACATAGAGAAAAGAAAAAGGTAATAACACTACAATTGATCTCGCTGTCTCCAATTTGGCCACTTTCTAGTGAATTTTTGACACAGAAATAGCAATGAGGTCTCTAAAACTCACATTTACTAAAATCACATCTATGGAGCTTTTTGACTTTAAAGGTAAAGCCCAAACTTTTAAGCTGTTTTATAAGATCTCCCATGGTTACTCTCTTGCATTCTTAGTAAGTTAAACATGCTTCTGATAGGAAAGCAGTTGTAGTCTAGTAAAGAGATTTAGGTCAAAAAGGCACTGGCAATATTGGATCTAGATAGCTTGTTGACTATAAAGAATGACTTACAAGTTCATCACCTACTAATCTTAGGAAATCAATCATAAATTGTTTTGTTTGGAAACCACACTAGCTAGCTCAGTGTTTATTCCTGTATTCTTAACTCTGAGCTCAGAAATTACTCCTGGCGGGCCCGGAGATAGCACAGTGGCGTTTGCCTTGCAAGCAGCCGATCCAGGACCAAAGGTGGTTGGTTCGAATCCCGGTGTCCCATATGGTCCCCCGTGCCTGCCAGGAGCTATTTCTGAGCAGACAGCCAGGAGTAACCCCTGAGCACCGCCAGGTGTGGCCCAAAAACAAAAAAACAAAAGAAAAACAAAAACAAAAAAAAGAAATTACTCCTGGCAAACTTGGGGGACCATATAAGATGTCAAGGACTGAGCACAGGTCAGCTGCATGAAAGGCAAGTGTCCTACTTTCTGTACTATGTCCAAGGCCCAAGCATTAATAGTTTTTATTTATTTTTTCTGTTTTGACTCTGGACCCCACACTTTAGTTCTTGGAACTCACTCCTGGCTCTGCACCCAGGGATCACTCCTGGTAGGGTTCAGGGGGCCACATGGGTATCAGAGATTGAACCCAGAACAGCCATGTACTGGCATGTACCCCAAGAACCACACAGTCTTTCTCGTCCTCAGAACCATCTTTAAGACTAAGGTCAGTGCAGTTGATAGTATCTCTTTTCCCTTAAACTTAATATTTGAGATATAAATATTAGAGGTGAAGCTGCTCAGCTTAAAATACAGGAGCTGGTGAGGATAAGCACCAGTCCTCATGTGCCTGGAATGGTCCATGAGGCCTCTTTGAGTGGCCACAGCCAGTGAGACTCCAAGCCACGAGAATATCAAACAGTTTCACAATGCTTCTTCACAGAAGGAAATGTTTCAAAGCGGCCACATCGATTGGTTATTTCTAAACATCATCCATGAAATTGCAAGGCACTTTTCTGTCATTTTTGTAATGTATGACAACTAGCTACAGTTCCAAATGGCAAGAATAAACCAAGAGCTCTGACAGCATCTTCATAGAGCAGGAGGCAGAACATTCTGTAGGCTTCCACCTAGCGATTGGCTCTCGGGGGAGTAATTAGGCTTTGGCTCACTTCTTGCTGGCGCTACCTCAGCTTCTCTGCCAGAGGATTCTGAGAATAGGTTTGTTGTTTCAGTTTCAAAATTGCATTTTTAGAGCAATGCTTTGAATAGAGTTCATGTAGGGACAAATGTTTAGCAATTGATGTTTGTATTCCTGTTCTGTTTCTGAGCCTCACATCCATGGCAGGTTCCTTTGTCAGAAGTCCAATAAAAGGTTGATATTAAAAATTGAAATGAAAGTGTTTAAATACTAAAATTTATTAATCCTTTTTGGGGGGGATATTAAAAGAAGAGAGCTTAAGGGAGCTACAAAGGATGATGTGCTGTTCTTTATCCTGCCATTTGCCAAAAAGCAACTTTATTTTCAAGTTAAGAAATAAACCCCTATTCAAGTCTGAAGACCAATTTGAAGATAAGAAAAATGAACCTGAAGCATTAGGCCACTTTGAAGAAAGGCTACTGTCAATGCAAACAGATCAAATGATGCATTTAAGTTGTAGGAAAATGCATACACAAATCAGTTCTATGTAATCATAATCAGACATCGTTAATTTTTCTGCAGTGCTTTTCGCTGACTTCACTTCCGTTGAACACAAGTTAGTTCCTCAGAGGACCCTGGGTCAAAGAGGTCATTGGAATGAATTAACTAGGTTCATTTGAATAGTCACAAGTGTATCATAGATTTGGAGAAATGAATGAGAAGTTATTCTGGTATAACACACACTAAGGAAAAGTGATTCTAGTTTAATAATCAATGCACGAACCTGGAAGAAATGGATAAATTCTTGGATTCTTACAATCTTCCACGGTTGAATGAAGAGGATGTGGCATATCTAAACACCCCCATCACTACTGAGGCAATTAAGACAGTAATCAAATGTCTGCTCAAAAAACAAAAGCCCAGGCCCAGATGGATTCACTAATGAATTCTTTCAAACCTTTCTAGAGGAACTACTACCAATCCTGGCAAGACTCTTTCATGAAATTGAACAAATGGAAACACTTCCAAATAGCTTTTATGAAGCCAACATCACCTTGATACCTAAACCAGACAGAGATGCTATGAAAAAAGAAAATTACAGACCAATATCGCTGATGAACACAGATGCAAAGATCCTCAACAAAATCATGGTAAATAGGATTCAATGCCTCATTAAGAAGATTATCCACTATGATCAAGTAGGTTTCATTCCAGGAATGCAAGGATGATTTAACATCCGTAAATCTATCAACATAATACACAACATCAACAACAAGAAAAATAAAACTCACATGATCATATCAATAGACGCAGATAAAGCATTTGATAAGGTCCAACACTCATTCTTGATCAAAACTCTCAGCAAGATGGGAATGGAAGGAACCTTTCTCAATACAGTTAAGGCCATCTACCACAAGCCAGATGCAAATATTGTCCCCAATGGAGAAAAACTAAAAGCCTTCCCTCTAAATTCTGGCACAAGACAAGGCTGTCCTCTCTCACCACTCCTATTCAACATAGCACTGGAAGTACTTGCTATAGTGATTAGGCAAGAAAAAGAAATCAAGGAAATCCAGATAGGGAAGGAAGAAGTCAAGCTATCTCTGTTTGCAGATGACATGATACTCTCTTAGAAAGCCCTAAAGATTCTACCAAAAAGCTTCTAAAAATAATAAACTAATATAGCAAGGTGGCAGGTTACAAAATTAATACACAAAAATAAATGGTCTTTCTATACACCAATAATAATAGGAAAAAAATGGACATTAAGAAAAAAAAACCCCATTCACAATAGTGCCACACAAACTCAAATATCTTAAATCAACTTGACTAAAAATGTGAAGGACCTATACAAAGAAACTATAAAACCTCTGCTACAAGAAATAAGAGAGGGACATGGCATAAATGGAAACATATGCCCTGCTCATGGATTGGCAGGATTAACATCATCAAAATGGCAATACTCCCCAAAGCATTGTACAGATTTAATGCGATCCCTCTAAAGATACCCATGACATTCTTCAAAGAAGTGGATCAGGCACTTTGGAAATTCATTTGGAACAATAAACACTCTATAATAGCTAAAGCAATCATTGGGGAAAAGAATATGGGAGGAATAACTTTTCCAACTTTAAATTTTACTACAAAGTGATAATTATCAAAACAGCATGGTATTGGAATAAGGATAGGCCCTCAGATCAGTGGAATAGGCTTGAATACTCAGAATATTCTCCAGACATACAATCACCTAAGTTTTGATAAAGGAGCAAGAAATCCTAAATGGAGCAAAGAAAGCTTCTTTAACAAGTGGTGTTGGCACAACTGGCTAGCCACTTGCAAAAATTTGAACTTAGACCCCCAGTTAACATCATGTATGAAGGTAAAATCCAAATGGATTAAAGACCTTGATATCAGACCTGAAACCATAAGATATATAGAACAAAACATAGGCAAAACACTCCAGGACATTGAGACTACAGGCATCTTCAAGGAGGAAACTGCACTTTCCAAGCAAGTGAAAGCAGAGATTAACAGATGGGAATATATTAAGCTGAGAAAGCTTCTGCACCTCAAAGGAAATTTACGCCCAGGATTACATGAGCACCCCCACTGAGTGGGAGAAACTATTCACCCAATACCCATCAGATAAGGGGCTAAGCTCCGAAATATACAAGGCACTGCACTGATAGATCTTTATAAGAAAAAAATATCTAATCCCATCAAAAAAATGGGGAGAAGTAATGGACAGACACTTTGACAAAGAAGAATGGCCAAAAGACACATGAAAAAAAGTGCTCCACATCACTAATCATCAGGGAGATGCAAAATCAAAACAACTATGCGGTACCACCTCACACCACAGAGATTGCACACATCACAAAAAGATAGAGAACAAGCAGTGCTGGCGGGAAATGCGGAGAGAAAGGAATTCTTACCCACTGCTGGTGGGAATGCCATCTAGTTCAAACTTTATGGAAAGCCAATAATGGAAATTCCTCCAAAAACTGGAAACCAAGCTCCTATATGATCCAGCTATACCACTCCTAGGAATATACCTTGGGAACACAAAAATACAATACAAAATCTCTTCCTTACACCTATATTCATTTCAGCACTATTTACCATAGCAAGACTCTGTAAACAGCCAAGATACCCTTCAACAGAAAGAAACTGTGGTACATATACACAATGGAATATTATGCAGCTGTCAGGAGAGATAAAGTCATGAAATTTTCCTATACATGGATGTACATGGAATCTATTATGCTGAGTGAAATAAGTCAGAGAGAGAGAGAAAGATGCAGAATGGTCTCACTCATTTATGGGTTTTTAAGAAAAATGAAAGACATTCTTGCAATAATAATTTTCAGACACAAAAGAGAGGAAGGCTGGAAGTTACAGTCCACCTCATGAAGCTCATGACAAACAGGGATGAGTTTAGTTAGAGAAATAACTACATTGTGAACAATCCTAACAATGAGAATGTATGAGGGAAATAGAAAGCCTGTCTAGAATATAGTTGGAAGTATGGTGGGGAGGAGGGAGATGTGGGACATTGGAGATGGGAATGTTGCACTGGTGATGGGTAGTGTTCTTTACATTGCTGAAACCTAAACAGTCATGTATGTAATCAAGTTGTTTAAATAAAATATATATTAAAAATAATCAATGCACATATACCATATATACAACATACATACAGCCCTACAAATATATCACATATGCATGTATGCACTAAATATGTATCAATAAGAGACACTACACACTATGTGTATCACATGCAAACATCCACACATTTCATAAACACACACCTTACACAAGCAAACATACTCCATTTACAATCTACATATAAACATGCAATTACCAATATATATAAACATACATATACATTATATACACCATACAGTCTACATACCTAAGACACATAACACACATGAAAATACATTTATATATACCAATATTTGCATGCACAGCATGTATAAATTCAGCATATACTTGTACATACTGCCACATATGCAACTTCCTACCTCATGTGCAAATATGAATATACATAACATAGTCAAATGTGTATATCAATACATGCCATACACAAATACCACTGAGTCAGTTATTTGATATAAAATTCAAAAATTTCTGCATACTATACACTATATACATACCATATACACAGATAGACCACACAGACCACCTTTAAATACACCACATTCATTTAAACAGAACATCTTTTTTATATTAATAATTTTTATTTTGACCAAAGTGGATTACAAATCATTAACAGTAGTATTTCAGGTACATAGTGACATTGAATCAGGGGCATTCCCACCAACAATGTTGTCCTTCCTCCACCCCTGTTCCCAGCCTGCCTTCCGTATCGCTCCTCCTTTGCCCCCCGGGTTGCTAGTATAAGTGGTCCCTTATAAGTGTCTAGACTGTTGTAGATTGGGTATTGTTTGTGTTGTAGTTGCCTTTGGATTTGGTATTTAAGTCTGATCATTTTTTATTTCTACTCAACAGTTCATACAACTGTTTGGTCTTGGTACTCTTCATTATTTCCCCCTCAATTTGTGAGGCACAAGATGGTTCAAGTTATGTATTTCTAAACAGCACATCTTAAACCACTTTCAAATACTCATATCACAGCATACACAAAGCACATACATAAGACATATGTATTTCATGTATGACTTGACATATAAATTTCATATATTCACTTCACACAAGGTCAAGGGGAACACAGCAAAGAAAACAGCATATGATGGAGAATGGGAATAGAATTCAGCTTGATTTCAACAACAATGATTTAAGAACCTTAATAATTGGTTACCCACTGATGATCATCTTTGTTTTATAGACTTAAGTTTAGAAATAGCATATTTTAGCATTTTTAAATGCTAAAACACTTCCCTTGCATACCACCAACCTGGGTTTGATCCCTAGAATCCCATATGGTCCCCAACCGCTGCCAAGAGTTATTCCAACATTGGAAATCATGGTAGAGGGCCATTTCCATCTCTTTGTTGCAATATAAAAGACTCTGCTTCTAACACAGAATAGATCAAGCTGGACCTACTCAGGGAAATGGGGATACATGAGAAGATCTTTCGGAATGCTTAAAAGATGAACAGGTAGGTACACACACCTCCTCACATCATGCTCTTTTGAAGCACAAGCCTGATCAATGGCTTCTGAGATTTGAGTCTTTTTCATGTCTGCTGATCACCTGACCTTCAATATTTAAATATCAGAAAAGAGCACTTGGTTTTTATTTGAAAATACTGATTGTCCTCATATTTTGTAAAAATAAGGTTGGAATTTGATGACAGCTCCCTTTTGATGCATCTGAAAAGATGTGCTGCTCTTTCAGGAGCCAGGAAAAATACCCTTGAGAAATCACTCTTTATAAATGATTAAAATGCGTGTGCACAAGAGACAAAGATGCAGAGAACAGCCTTCGCTCTGGCCAGGGAGGCAGAGCAATGAAGGGAACAGCTGAAACCCAGCAAGGGGAACTCTACCTTGAGGACTGATAAGAGCTCTTTATTCTTCGCCTTTACTTTATTCTTTGTTTAGATCTCGGGGTGCTCTCCTATCGCTTTCTCCCTAGACACAGTCTCACATTGTCAGCATTGCAACCTAAGAAAAATGGTCCCTTCCTCCTCCTGTCTTCTGAAGGAAATTAGTAGATCATATTTCATTAACTGTAGTTTTTGTTGTGCTTTATCTTATTCCTATGAAGGCAGAGGGAATTTTCAGGGCATAATTTAGAATTATTCTGTTCAATTTCTTCTAAATGGATTCGTTTCTCATTGCAATAGTTATCTCTCACCTTTACCAAAGATTATATTCAGGTTCATTGACAGGCACACAATTGTCCTCCCTTTGGAGCTGAGGTCTTTGGGAAATGTAATGAAATGTGACAGCTTATTGAATTGAGCCCTAAAAGAAATGTTCCTTTTCTCAATAAACACATTTCCTGCTAGTTAAAAACCTTGTTTCTACATTGTTTTGTAATTTGTTTTATAGGAGACCTGAAAGACTCTGGGTCTTCTAAATATATTTGTTATTTTGCTCATTATTTCAACTGAGATTGGCTACATTTTTTTAATATTTATTTGAAACTCAAGCTTTAAATAGAATCGTCAGATGGAAGTGTCAGTATAACCCTTTATCATTAAAATGCCAAGGAAGTGGGTGAATACTAATGATGCAAGATAATGGGCAGCTTATTGCAGCTTCTAAACAGTTTCAAGAGAAAAATTACAGATTAAAGGTGGGTGTCATTCATCTAGCTTCACCAGCTCCCTGATAGAGATTTTGATGAATGATATTTTTTTTGCATAGTGAAAAAAGTACTATATCCAATACTTTTAGGAATAGCTTATCATCGAGACCAAATCTTTATAGTAGATAAGTATATCCTAAGGGAAATTAAATAATTTCCCTAGAGTTACCTAAGTAGCAGTCAAAAATAAGTCATGACATTTGAATTTTACCTCAATCCTCCTTTTACCAATGTGTATGATCATCCAATATATAGAATAATAAACTATATTCTAACAAGACTCTACTATTTTATTAATTAAAAGGGTATCTTATAATTCTATATGCTCCTCAATTATTCTAATTTAATCATACTCCAAAATACATGGTCATTAGAACTTACACTAAACACACATATATCTACTCTTATATAGCATAATAAACTAAGTTCAAAAGAGTTCCTCCAGAAGCAGTAGAAGAAAAATTAAATTTACTAGGTTCCTTAAATTCTAACCTTGATAGAATAATAATTACATGACTTTGGATGAATCCCAAGTTTTTATATATAATATTGAATAAATCTAAAAAAGACAAATGCTTTCATTGGGATTCTCAGGTGAGTGGATTGTCATAATGAACTCACAAATCATCTGCAAAAACAGTCATTTTTGTACAGACTCTAAGTAGATGTTGAGAGCTACAGATGGTAGCTGAGCTTTAGGATATAAGATTCTGATAATTGAATATAGTTTTCATGGCTAAACAGATGCTATAATCATTAGGAATGCTGCTGAGAGAGGAGCTATTAAGCCTATTTCATGCAGATATAAAGTTCTTCGATTAGTGTACTAACAACAGCATCAGCATCCCTGGAATCTTCTTGTAAAAATAAATTCTCACATCCCAAAGAGAATTACTGAATCAAAAACCCTGAGAACTGGACCCAGGAAACTGGTTCTAGGCTCAAATTTGAGGACTTGGTGGAGGTAATCTAAAATCTCTAGCTTAAAGGGAAGTTTATGTTTAAAATGCAATGTAAGAAGCGACTTTTTCATACATAAAATGTAAATTACTAGAGTTATGGAAGTTGCTCAGTGGTAGACTTTATACTGGATTTCATTCCAGAAATACAAGAAAGGAACGGGGCCAGAGAGATAGCATGGAGATAAGATGTTTGCCTTTCATGCAGAAGGTTGGTGGTTCAAATCCAGGCATCCCATATGGTCCCCTGAGTCGGCCAGGAGCGATTTCTGAGCATAGAGCCAGGAGTAACCCCTAAGTGCTGCCAGGTGTGACCCCAAAACCAAAAAAAAAATACAAGAAAGAAACAAAGGAAGGGGGAGGAAGGAAGGAAGGAAGGAAGGAAGGAAGGAAGGAAGGAAGGAAGGAAGGAAGGAAGGAAGGAAGGAAGGAAGGAAGGAAGGAAGGAAGGAAGGAAGGAAGGAAGGAAGGAAGGAAGGAAGGAAGGAAGGAAGGGAAGGAAGAAGAAAGGAAGAAGGAAAGAAGGAAGGAAAAAGGGAAAGGAGGAAGAAGTGGAGGAAGGGAGGAAGGGAGGACGGATAGGGGGTAGGGAGGGAGGAAGAAAAGGAGGAAGAGAGGAAGGAATGAACAAAGTGGGGGATGGAGGGAGAAAGGGAGGGAGAGGCAGGAAGAAGGGTAGGGAAGGGATAGCATACATCGATTAAAAACTTTAGTAGAAGAGCATTTCTTGGAAATATGTATATTAGGAGTCATTTTTGGTATTTCAGCTAATAATTAAGTCATTTTGCATGTCATTTAATTTTGCTGAAATTTATTTTAACAATTAAGAATACTGTGAGGGAGGCAGAAGTGATAGCACGTGGTAGGCATTTGCCTAGCAAGTAGCTGAACTGGGACAGATATGGGTTCGTTCCCCGGCATCCCATATGGTCCCTGGGCCTGCCAGGAGTGATTTCTCTGCAGTGTCAGGAGTAACCCCCGAGGGCCCAAGAGCCCTCACACACACACACACACACACACACACACACACACACACACACACACACACACGATAAAGTATACAGTAAGGAATGAAAAAAATCACTGTCCACAAATTCTATTTTCTATCCATTTTGGACAAAATCAACATTTATTCTTAATGAACGTAATGATATGAATCACTAGTGTAAAAAACTGGCAATAGAAATTTCTACATTTTCTTGCTCTCTGTAAACTAGCATTTCCTGCAAAAAAAAAAAATAGCAAAATGTATGTATAGGTATAGTTTTTCTTCTCCAATCCATAGCCCAGGCATACACAACAACTTAATTCAGGATTAGTAAATTCTACTATACATCTGAAAGACCAATATAACTTTTCAAATAAATTAGAAATTGCCAAATTCCTAGAAATATGTATAGAATATGGTTTACATGTCTTTTAATTATTGATGGTTTTGACAACAGATCTAACTGGAACATTAAGAACTAGACTCTTACACTTGAAGAATGTATGCATGAATATGCATGCATATTAGATCATTTTATCTATTTGTAAAATTAAAGAATTGAGACCTGATGACAGCCAAGTCTGGGACAGGTAATCATTGCACCTAGGGAAACCACAAAATTACAACCTCTAACAAAGCAGAAACATTATGACCTTAACAAGAAGTTGTGTCCTCTCAGTGAACTTGGGAAACCAAAAGGGGGGGTGTCATCTTTGTCATCATTTGAAGTTTTTGTGCATGGAGAAATTGGACTTATCTATGAAGAAGCAGAGACCAAGAACTAATTATTTCATGAGTTTGCTGAGGTTGAAAATGCAAATTGTACACGGTAAAACTATAAAATGATAAACTGATTTAAGGAAGCTTGAGAACATTTCTTGAAACTATGAGTCCCTTCAGGTTAAGACACCATCTTTCTTCCCACCCCCGGTCTTGGAAGATAGATGGCAAGTCCTTAATGACTCTTTGATATTGAATGAATGAATAAAAATGGAGCTTAAACTATTTTAACTGTTTCTGTGTAATAACAAAGAAGATAATTGTGTAGCTGTGGAGTTCCATCAGAAACTTGTTAATTGTTTTACTTTTAATGAGCATGAAGCTCAGCATATTTGAAATTTTTGCAAATGTCAATGAAGTGGGCATGAAAACGTCATACTACTTTGTGATATTCACTACTTTTGACCTATTAAATGAAATGTTAAATTATGACTTTTGGGTCAAAGAAACATATACATGTTTTTTTTTTCAAATTTATTATTTTTTAAATAATTTTTATTTTGACCAAATTAGATTACAAATCATTCACAGTAAAATTTTAGGTATATAATGACATTGAATCAGGGGCATTCCCACCACCAATGTTGTCCTCCCTCTACCCCTTTTCCCAGCACACATCCCATAATAGATGTTTAAAAGATTAATATACTCTCTTTGTAAACACTGAGTCACAGAGGGTTAATTCTGACACCAGAAAGTATTAAGCCTGTCTGTGTTATCAAGACACATATTTGCCCAAAAGCATGCTATTGCTAATAATGCAAAGGAATATTTTCAGAACAAGATTATTTTCTAAAAAAAAAAAGTTAATGTGTTTGGAGAGAGAATACAGCAGGTAAGGCACTTGCTTTGCCAGTAGCTGGCCTGGATTCAACCTGGCATAAATTATGGAGCCCTGAGCATTGTCATAGCAATCCTGAATGTAGAGTCATGACTAAGCCCTGAGCACAACCAGATGTGCCCTTTTGCCCAAAAAACTGATAAAATAATACTGTGCCCCAAATTAATAGAAACCAATCTTAACTGTAGAGTTAAATTAGACAGTGATGATTACACAATCCAGAGAACATCTATAAGCATTAAAATGTATAGTTTTAAGAGGCTTATTTTCTGGTATGTCTCTTCTAACTCAAAAAAAAGGTAAACTTTTTTTCTAAAAAAGACAAAAACTTCAAACGGTGGACAAACACATGCACTTTGTGCATTAGGGTCCAAGGAAGCAAAAGGTGTTACTGCCAGAGCCCAGACATCTGCCTTCTGGCTCATCGACCTTCACAGTACCCTCTCTGCAAAGCCTGCATATTGCATTGCACGCACTTGCCAAGTCACACAAGTAACTATACATGAAGTATTAATAGTCTTTGGTATTTTCGACACTGTGCTTGAATTCTGAAAAGGAATTCCCTAATGTTTCTAAATGAAAGCATGGTGAGAACTGTCATCTTTGCAAAATGCCACTGGAACCTTTATAAGAAAGACCGTTCTCAAGTCTTCTTGGACAGTTAAGTTCAGGTTGTTAATTCTAGGATGTGGGGAAAATTGCCCAGCATAGCATGAGCAGTACTTTATTTTATACAGAAACCCCACGTGCCAGCAAAGACATGCAGAAAAAAATGTACATGAGCACAGACTTAATTTTACATTCAATGCCAAGAGTCTCTGAATTCCTTCTGCATAGCAACCCTTGATCCATATATATATAGCATGTTTGTTACTGCATCATATTATGGTATTTCAGTTAAGATGAACTTTAAACACTCAATGCTAGATCTTAGAGAAACTACAAATGAAAAGACCATCTTTAAATTTTTTATTAAAAACTAAATATTTACAAGAGTTCACAGTGGTTCTAAATGAGATGGAAATGACAATGGGCAATAAGGAACGGAGTAGCCTAAATCATAATTACCTTATGTCTGACTCCCCTTGGCTTTTCTTATTTAAATTTTCATTTGTCATCAAATATAATATTTCCCAGTGTTTCCTTGATATCACGTCTTTCTCCCCAAACCTAGACTTCCATATATAGGTTTTGTT
Source organism: Suncus etruscus (assembly GCF_024139225.1). Classification (NCBI taxonomy): domain Eukaryota; kingdom Metazoa; phylum Chordata; class Mammalia; order Eulipotyphla; family Soricidae; genus Suncus; species Suncus etruscus. Next base: position 43,216,811 of record NC_064858.1, read on the forward strand.
TTTATAAAAGCATTTAGAAGCTATATTTTCTTTATGGACATCCTTATGTCATTAATAAGTACTGTCAGTAAGAAAAGGCTACAGAAGAAATTAAGAATGAGAGACCTAGAGTCCCTTCCCATATCATTGGTCCTGCTGGATAAGACCTTTGAAACAAGAACTTAAGTGTGTTTTATATTTATATTTAAAACATGGCTCTTCTTCCTCTCCTCTCTCTCTCTCTCTGTCTATCTCTTTCTGTCTCTTCATCCCCTCAGTTTATTTAAGAGTTGAAATTGTTAAATGTCTTTTGTATGCTCAATATTTTCTTTATATACCAGTGAGAACACAAAGGCATAATAAATTCTTTCTTCACAGGAATTGGTACCAGTTGAAAAGACAAGACTAATAAGTAAGGGAAATAAGAGAATGGAAGAACAATTCCTTCTCAGCCTTCACATTTATTAACCATAAAAGGCAAAAGGGGGAGTTTCGATAAAAGAAAACCATCTGACTTGGTTTTACAAGAAAATAAAAAAAAGAGAAAAGTAAAAAAGACAAGCAAAGAAAACCTGAGAAAATGTGAATACTGCATTGGAATAGTAAAATTCTGGAATAGGGTTAAAGGGACAGGGCAGGGCATATTTACTATTACCAATAGAAACAATTTTCTCAGCACTGCACAACTTCACTCTTTGCAACATGTACTTTAAATTTTAAAAACCATAGTCCTTGCATATAAATTGCTCTCTCAGTAGTAAGACTGAGGATTTAAAAAAAATGCTGCTCCCCCACCCCAGTTAAATTTCAGAAAGAAAGTGTCAAAGTAGAAATCTGTTCCTGCAAGATTCTCAGCCAGAAGAAAAAACATTCCCATCAGAAATATAGCCAATAGAATTCTTCTCATGGGATATTTAACCTAATTAGTCAGATGAAACCTCTTTTAGATACTCTTTTGCTCGTGTATTTGGCAATGATAAATAAAAAAACCATAATAGAATATATTTTCTTCTTTGCTATCTACATAACACAGCCTGTGTCACTTGAGGTAAAAAGAGGCTTAGCTGACAAAAAGAAATCTGTATTCATTTGAAAGAGAGCAGGACTGGAATGGAAATAGAGATGCTCCAGCCAAATCACAGACATTCCCAGTCAATAATTATTTAATTTAGAATCATACCTAATATCTTCTTTTATTTATTTGTAAGCCAAATTGCTGAAAAACTAAATGGAAAGCTAATGAGAATGAATGGGGTTAGTTGCATCACATTAAATTTTGTGGAAGAGTCTTTTCTATGATAAGGACCCAGTTCCGGACAACAGTCAATCACTGTGATGTTAGAGGAAGGAAAGACAGTGTGACCCAGGACACACTTTCCTTATAGCTACTAACTCTGACCTTTCTCTCCTAGCAGCCAGGTTCACATCAGCATATTCTGCATTATATAGTCAATTGTCTTGGATAGGAATCAGAGTTTGTGTGTGTAGGTTATTTTTGGGGAGGCACACCCGGTGCCACTCAGGGGTTACGCCTGGCTATGCGCTCAGAAATCGCTCCTGGCTTGGGGGACCATATGGGATGCCGGAGGATCGAAGCACGGTTCATCCTAGGCTAGCACGGGCAAAGCAGACTCCTTACCCCTTGCACCATTTCTCTGGCCCCATAGATTACTTTTTATTGCAGCATATAACAGGCATACAAAAATGAATAGAGATTATATGTGTTTTCTTGAACAATTATTTAAACAAATAACCCAGTTCAGGTCAAGAAATAGATTATTCTCATCACTTCAGAAACCCTCTCTGTTCTTCTGGTACTTATTGGTGTTAAATGCTTTCTTAAGTATTCTTTCAAGTGGCTTTACTTATGCATTTCAATTTGGTCTCGTTTTGAATTTTATAAGGACAGAATCATCATTTTGTTTTATGCCATGATTCCTCTGTTTGTTTAATCTTAGAATAATGAGTTTCCAAGATGTTTGCCTATAACCGTCCTTTGCTCATTTGCTTACCGTTTAAATCCAACCATTTTTTCTGTTTTCCTAAAATTGCTTGCTCACATGAAATATACATGAACATAGATCCTAATCTTAGCCAATTTGCTCATTGTGTCATTTCTACTTTCAATTTTTATGTCTATTTACTTTATTCTTTTATTGGGGGTGCACCTGGCTGTGTTCAGAACATATTTCTGGTTCTGAGACTGGAATCACTTCTGGCTGCTTGCGGGACCATTTGGAATGCTGGGGAACAAGCCAAGCTTAACTGTATCTTCATGCTCAGTACTGTTGCTTTGGTCCCTACTTCCACTATTTTTTAACTTGGTCATCAGTATCTTATTAACTGGAATTTGTGGAGGGGAATCTGGCTCACATCAAGCAGTGCTTGGGCTGATTCCTCCTGCACTCAGGAATTATTCCTGGGAGTGCTTGGGGGTCTATATGGAATGCCAGGGATAAAATTTGTACTGGCTACGTGCAAGACAAGAGTTTTACCCATTGTACTATCTCTCTGGCCCCCTAATAGGAAAAATTTTATATGCCATACTCATGCAGCAAGTAGTTTATTTTCTAGTCAATTTGGAATTATTTTATTATTGTTATTAGAAAACTATTAGTTATGTACAGTTCTCATTATTCATTGAAATAGCCTACATTTGGAATGTCTTTTTATTTGGTTTCACTAAAAAAACAGTTTTAAAATCCAGTGTATAACTATCCTTTACACAATTACAGTAAATGTATACAAGTACAAAATATAAAACTTGGACTCTCTATGCCACAAAATGCAGTCTGGTACAAAAATTGAAGGTTTAGGATCCATCAATTGAATGCATTATGGTAGTAGTTTATTAAATGGGCTTCTATTTTATAAGTTGAATTACAGACATTGATATTTAGAATAACACTAGAAAGAGCCCTAAAATGTCAGAATAAAAAACGATGTAACATGCTAATATGTTTCTTACAGAGGCATTCATTAACTATTTACCTCATGTGCCCCAAATGGTCAAGGGCAAAATAGCGACATTCTCCCTAAGTTTTATTTTCTAAAAAGGTTTTATTTTGCATAAATGTGCCCTGTTCCACATAACTTTGGGTATGCAGGAGAGCCTTACTGTGTTTGGTATTAATCTTTTAATCCTCTTAGTTCATTTAGTGTATTGACCCAACCTATCTGTTTTTATTATCTTCCTATTATAAGTCAAAGGAAAATCTTTTCAAAAGTGCTGTAAAATATTTTTGTAAAAGATGTCTTAAACTAACAGCTGGGCTTATATAAACATAAATAAATATAAACATAAATAAATTTTACCATTTATTTCTCAAATTCCAAGACTACACATTCATCTTCTAGAAACTTTCTTTTTCTGTTATGAAAAGAGTGTCTAAGAAAAATAAAAATGCCCCAAATCCGAATACTTTTTAATGCATAAGTACAGAGAAGACTTACAAAGTTACAACTAATCTACAAACATCATGCAAAAAAAAAAAAGGTCAAAATCCTGCATGTAGAATAGTTTTGCCTTGTACATGACAAATACATCTTAAATCTCTGGCACCACATATTGGTATCCCAAGCTTCATTTGGAATGATCTCTAAGAGCAGACCCAGGAGGAAGCTCTGAACACTGCCAGTGAATAACAATTGTTATTCAGATAAAGATCAAACCAATTATTTAGTTGAATTTAATAATCAATTTAGTCAGAACTGTTGCTTCATCTGGGGATTACCTTAATGTTTTTAGGAAACAAGTTAGAAAAGTGTAATTGTGGGGCCAGAGAGATAGCATGGAGGTAAGGCGTTTGCCTTTCATGCAGAAGGTCATTGGTTTGAATCCTGGTGTCCCATATGGTCCCCTGAACCTGCCAGGAGCGATTTCTGAGCATAGAGCCAGGAGTAACCCCTGAGCACTGCCAGGTGTGAACCAAAAGCCAAAAAAAAGAAAAGAAAAGAAAAGTGTAATTGTCTCCAGTACATTAGTATTTACTCTGCATTATACATGAACATACAAGGTAATTTTTCTAAACAAAGAAATGCTCTTTGAATTCTAGTGAGCATTTCTCAAAATGATGGTTTATTCGTTTTTATATAACAGCATATAAAACATTGTTATATCAAAGTATCTTTTTATATTAAGAACATTGAGAATTTATAGAAGACATTATATTCAGTCAAAACCCTGATACCTAACATGGGCTAAGCACATAGAAAACATACAAATATATGACTGCAAAACATTTGAAGGTTAAACTTTAGAGCCTTCATTATGTTCATTTGAAAACATTTGAAGGTTAAACTTTAGTGCCTTCATTACATTCATTTTTCTAAAAACAATATTCTAAATAAGACATGAAGGACCAATATATTTACATATTCATAAATGATGTATTTACCCCTATATATACAGAAAACTACTATAATCATATTTTCGAACAGAAGAACTGAATTTATAAAATCATATCTGTTACCAGTGTTTAGATTTCTCCTTCTTTTACTAAGTTACTCAGAATCACTTCTTTAATATTAAGTGTCACTTTGGAAGAAAGACAAAAATGATCACAGTATCTTCTGGACATATAAGAAAAGCTAAAATAAATTTGTAATGGGCAAAGGAAAAATTCTAATATCTCATATCTTATATTATTAAAAAAATTTTACTTGACAGATAAAACAAAAAATAGTTCATCTAAACTTTAGTGGCATAAATGTATATTAAGGAGTTATTATTGTCTCTTCCTATAGTTAATATATATCATATTATGCAATTTTTATTGTGTATGCTATTAGGAAATGATAGTAAAAAACAAGTCATCTGATGACAAATATGAGGAAAATATGTAAAATTTAAGAGATATTGATATCCAAAAAATAGAAATAGCTCGAGAAGTAAAAATAAAACCTTTTAAAAGAAAACATAGAAGATATATGTACTTGATAGTAATTTATTACTGGGATCAATTTACTTTAAGTACTGGTAGTTGAGAGAAAAATGTATATTCTAATGTATTTTGTTTTAAATTACTACTATATGTACGTTAATATATAGTGACAGAAAGAAGGAAGGAAATACTGAGACAGAAAAAAGAAACTTCTATTTCTTGTCTGCTCACTATGTGTCTTCTAAAGGAAATAACAGCACATAGAAAGAAAAAATATTTAAGTTATAATAATAAAAATTGGTTTATTTTTTCTGATTTTGGTTATTGCTTTAGTTGTGTTTAAAGAAACTGTAAAGCATCTTCCAAATTATTCTTTCTGTGGTGAGCAAATTCTATTAAAAACACTTATTATACTACTGTGAAAGATATGTAAGCCAATATGATCAAAATATAAATTAAAAAAAACACTGATTAAAATAAAACATCAGAACTAAGACTTTCCTAGAATTGAGGAGTACAGAAATCAAAATCCAAGAGGCCAGAAAAATCCATTAAAAAATAGTCACAAATAGAAAAAAAAATCCAAGACACATTATAATCTGATGACAATAGCCAAAGAAAGTGACAGAATATAGGAAGCAATAAGATCCAAAAAAGGAACTTACATACTAAGGAATGTGCATAAAATGTACAACAGATCTGGCACATGAGACTCAAAAGCCATAAGACAATAGAGGGATGTGGTACCAAAACTTAACAAAATTAAAAGCTCACCAACAATACACAACCCAGCTAGATTACCATTCCAACTTAAAAGAACAATACTGAGCTTGTTGAACAGGCAACAATTTAGGGAGTTTATAGCCTTGAAACTCGTTTTGCAAGAAGCATTAAAGGAGCCTCTTTATAAGAGAAGATGAAATTCTCAGCACTTTGCTATTGAATATGTTATTCAGTCTGGGCCCTCTACAAAATTGTGAAAGGTTTATTTATATCTAGCCTGCTAAGGGAGCTTATGCTTTTTTTCAATAAGTAATGTTTGATGTAGATTGAATGTTCTAAGTTTATTCAGGTGACCTTTTGCATTTATTTATTTTTATTATAATACTTTATTTATAAATGCAGATAGCACTAAGCATTACGCTAATACAATATTTCCTAGCATAAATCCTCTCTTTCCTTTTTAGGGATAAAACATGTACATGCTTTTTATAAGCCTATTCATATTTTCAGTAATTTTTTAAAATTCTTCTCTCTTCATTCTGACAAATTGTGTATTTGTATAAGTTGTCTATCTCATTTATTTTTAAATATATTTGCTTCGGAATATTAAGTTTATTTTAGGGAGGACACACCTTGCAGTGCTCAGTGTTTAGTGCTATACCCCTGGCTCTGCACTCAGAAACCACTCAAGGCAGTACTTTAAGGACAGTACAGGGTACCAGGAATTAAACTTGGCAGCATTCAGGGCAAGCACCCTACCCATTGTACTGTCTCTTAGGTCCGTACAATATTACTTTTCTAATATACCTACAGAAAGAGGAAGATACAGTTCTTGGATTTTTTTCTCATTGACTTACAATTTTGTTGATTTTCAGAAGTCTAATTTCAATCATTTATATGTGTGTAGGTATCATCACCTCCATAAAAAATTTCAATAAATAAAGACCTTTTTAGTATGTGGGATATAAAGAAATCCTAAGAGAATAACAAATAGCCCAAGTCATTAGAACTTGGTATTTTGTTTAAGTATTAAGTTTAAAGAAGAAAGGGTAAGTAGGATGGGTTCTTAGGACATTGATTGAGGCAAGCAAGCACTCTAGTGAAGTAGGTGGTATTGGAATCATTTGTATTAGAAAAGTATAATCAACAGTAATGTAAATCCTGCTACTTCAATAAAAATGACAAAAATGATTTGTATTATTTTTGTTTAAACACTGACTTAAATAAAAACACTGGTTATAAAGTTTAAACCACTGGTTTTCAAGTTGTTCAAAATATAGTTGGGTTTTTTTTTTCACAGTTACAAAGTTGTTCATTATTAAGTTTCAGTCACACAATGTCCAACACGCTTCACCAGTGCACATTTCCTGCCATGAATATCTTCAGCTTCTCTCACACCCTCCTTCCTGTCTGCCTCTGGGACAGACATTTTAAAAATATTTTTAATTGCTTGTCTATACATAGGTTATAATGTATAATTTTGATAGTCAGACTTGGCCTACAAACTTCTGCCAAACACCAATTTAAAGGGGTTTTGTGCAAATCTGTGTATTTATGAGAGACTGCTATGAGCAAATAAATAGCATATAGTTATAGATAGTGAGAAATAAACAAGAAAGAAATGCTAAATGTTGGTTCTACAAGTATTTAAAATTCACATCATATTTTTTTAATGTTTAGCATCTCTAAGAAAGTATCTCTAGAAACGAATATAATTTAAATCCATGGATGGAGAAAAGAAGATTATTCTCTCCAATGTGTTTGAGAAGTCCTGAAAGTCCATACCTACCCTCAGTCAATCTATCAATCCTCCTAATTTGATTTCTTTAAAAATCCTGATTAAATTTTTTTTTCATAATTTGGAGCCAGAGTGATAGCACAGCAGTAGGGTGTTAGCCTTGAATGCAGCCTACCTAGGAGGGACCCAGGTTTAATTCCCAGTATCCCATATGGTCTCCCAAGTCTGTTAGGAGCAATTTCTGAGTTCAAAAACAGGAGTAACCCCTGACCACTGCTGGATGTGGCCCAAAAACAAAATAAAAAAATTCCATATTTTTACATTTAGACTTTGAATTGTTGACTCTTTAAGGAGATGGTCTTCCTTAATCTAGATAGGCCTATCTAATTTGTTCAAGACCTGACTAGAACATAGGAAGAAGAAATTGAGTCCTTTCTTTTCCTGCTTTATTGATTGAAGTAGGACATTACTATATTTACTGATAATGCGATGACCCTGAGAGATCAAAATAGTATGTACATTGACATTGTAATAACCCTAGCTGATGATAAGGTGGGGACCACTAAGATGAAGCAGCACCATACTAATGCAAGATGGTAACAATAGAAAAGTGACTAGTTATCAAGTAAGCAGATAAAAACCTATTGATATGAAAGGTCCTACTGAAATAAACATTAATAAGTGACCCTTAAACACTTCCATGCTATAAATGTGAGCATTTGAATTGAGTCAGACTTGAGAGAACTTTTAGATTCCATACCAAAGGTGTTGAGACTTCTCTAGTAATGACTCTCATAAATCCTCAGTAACAGTAACTCTCCCCTCTCTCTTTTGAACAACTACAAAAATATTCTCCAGAGTTCCACAATTGACTTGTGTTTGACAACTGACCTGTCTGTCATACCAGTTTTATGTAGTCACCTTTTATTGCGAATAGAATTATATACTTGTATTATTGTGATGTAAACTCTTCCCAGTACAATCACGTTGTAGTTACATGCAACTGACTTGAGTCATAAGGTGAAACCTTTTCACATAAAGGTGACAGTAAGCATTTTGAGAATCTGAAGCCTTATAATACTGACTTCCCTTATTATCTTCACTCATTTTACTCTAATTAATACCAATCATGGGACTTCTCAGATTCCATGATCAAGTGAGTTCATTTCTTATAATAACTGTGTATTTAAGATAGAAAAACAGAAAGTAAAAGCAGAGAGAAAAGAGAATGATCACAAGAGCACATGAGCTAGAGCACTAACTAGCTAAAGATATACATATATATGCATATATATGAATATTTGCATATGAGAATCTATAAGTCCTACTGATTCTGTTTTTCTCAAAGATCCTGCCTAATAAAGGTATTTTCTATATTAAAATAAAAATCAGTTGCAGACCAGGCAACTCTATTAGACCATTAGGAAGTTTCTTGATTTCCTATCTCACAACTTGGAAGTTTCTTAATTTCTTATCTCCCAATTTGTATTGTTTCATGTGGTAGTTATCAAATCTTATTTTCATCAGTTTCTGGTTTTTTTAAGCCTGAATTTATCTTTGGCTTTAAATAAGCATGATTAAAGTTTTCTTATACAAATACTTTTAAATAAAACTTGGAATTCTACTTATCCTTGATTGGTCCAATAGTAAATAAACTTGGCTACTGAGAATCATTCTAGAAAGAAATTTTTTCACTAATTTCTGGTAAACTGTTTAAAAAATTAAAGTATTCAAAATTAATGACTTGTAATAAGGACTCAGTGGGATTTAGGAAAGTCAACAAGGAACAAAAAGTTTTCTTTTCTTGACAATGCCTAGTCTGTATAGCAACAAATGAGAATGATTTCAATTGCACCTTTTTGTAAAATACTAAGTCAAATCAATAAACCTTCTTATTTTAAATAAGCAAAGTCACAGAGAAATGCAAGTGAAGATACATACTAGCTTTTTCCAATTTTTTGATTTTCCATATCAGTGTTAATTTTTTGGTATGATAGAATTACTATTAACTTCCAGTACAACAAAGTATATCATATGCTCTAAAATGGAAAGCTCAAGAGGCTATATGAGTATATTATATGTAAGAGAACAGATAATATGGAAAAATAATAGAATTTTACATTTAACTTTAAAGCTTTATATTTGACTCAAGAAGGAATGTAATTATACCATGTGAAAATTTTTCTAATAAAGTGTTGATTAGTTGAAATAAAAATTAGCTTCTGTTCCCTGAACAGAAAGCAAGGAGTGATGACTTAGAATATTCCTCTCTATCTGAAGTGTTTATAGCTTAACAAAGATTGTGCCCCAAAATGAAATACTACACAGATAATCTGGAATTCAATTTAACATATATGCCTAGAAGAAATCCAACTTACATGACTAAGAGTACCCAAATCAAAAACAACAGCATCACCTTCCTTCATTTCTATCAAATGAAAATAAACAGAGAATGGCATAGCTTCAAAAACAGTGAGTTGCTAAACTCACTGAGAAGAAATGAAACATATCTTATACTTGCATATGTCCTTCCCAGAAAATTGTCCATTTTTAATTAAACTTTCATTTCTTCATAAGCCTATAAATGTAATCTGCAGACAAACAGCTTACAAAAGACTTTCTTTTTGTTTCTTTTGTTTCTTTTTGTTTCTTTTTCCTTTTTGTTGGTCAATAAAAAACCTTAACGTGATAGGATCTTTTAAAAATGAATATTTGGAAATTTTAGCATCTACATATGTAATGACTGAAAATTTATTTTAAAATTCAGTTAGAAAGTATCATTTCTTATTTGGAAGCATTTTCTAAAGAACAAAAATTACCGTACAGAAGGCTTTATACCACATTGCTTACAACCACCATTTATCTATGCTCAGGCAAACATGTTCCAGTTTGTTTATTTGCTTTTACACTGGAATACTCATTGTACCTTGACATCTGACCCTTTCATAATACACCAAAGAACTTGTCTTCTGTTCTCTTTTCCATCAATTAACCTTGATTTATTTCCTGTTCTTGCAAAGCTAGTGCAACCAACTTTCGCATAGTAGCTTCCTATTTTTCCTGCTAAGCCACATTAATTTCTATTATCAGTAATATAACAATTTATTGAGTCAGGAGGTGCAAACATGAAACAAAATAAGACAATTTTTTTTATCAAGGAGGTTACAGTCCTATCAAAGAAAAATCCAGTATTAATTAAAAGAAAAACCATGTCCAACTATAATAACAGTCAAGAAACAAGTAAAGGAGAAGCAAATCAATCATTCTTCTGTCTACCATGGGGAAACTTTTTTATTACTTTCAAATAATTTTATATTCAAATAATAATAATAAATTGTAAAAACCTGGCTACATATATGTAATTATAGGAGAGTGGTTGGCTAGCAGTTTATCATTGCCTATTAATACTAAGTAATTCTTAAAGAAAAGAAAACTAATTTATTTATTAGTGTTCAATCCAAAAAATCATAACCAGAGAGATAGTACAGATAGTAGAGACTTTGCCTTGTACATCCCCTGCATTCACTACCCAGCCAAACTTCCAAAGTTGCCAGGGGTTATTCCAGGAGTGCAGAGTCAGGAGGAAACCCGGAGCACTACCTGATATGGCCCAAAAACAAATCAAATCGATCAAAAGGCTATAGAAATTAAGGATGTTTAAGGCAATAAAGATAACATTATTAAAGATTCTTTTCTTTTAGGTTTTTGAGTCTCATCTGACTGCGTTCAGGCCTACCTTTAGCTCTGCACTCAGAAATCACTCCTGGTGAGTTCAGTGGACCATACCCGGTACTAGTGTAAAGCAAGTGCTTTAAATGCTGTACTCTATTTTCTGCCCCAGTATTAAAGGTAATTGAAACTGATGAACTCCCCTTTCTAATGCACACAGACCCCTCAAAAAACTTTAATCTAGAGAATAGAACTGGTGTTTTGCTGTTTTACCATTCTCTTAGATCAACTTGTAGCAAAACCTCTTAGGTCTGTTGAAAGGCCTCACAATAGAAATAATTATGGACCTTCCTGCAGATCTCTGATTTAATCCTTAACATTCCAGGAATACTAAATTTCTTTCAACTCCATTCATATACACTAAGACAGCTTAGAGAAAATTTAGTTCATTTATTATGTTAGTTCCCCAAATCTCCTAAAGTTATAGGCTGAGTACAGATCTAGTCAAGGTCAATTCTATTATTTTCAGCAACTATATGCACCCAGGGAATCCTTATTATTTGAACATGCATAATACACACGATTACATGGTTTCCTAGGGAAGAAAAAAACTATTAGGATGTAGAAATATTCCGGAAAAGTTTTAATCTCCTGTAATACTTGTCAACACCATCTACTCCACTCAACCCTGGCAACTATACGGTAATACTAGCTCTGACTAAAGACCTCCACTCTTTTATTTTATTTTATTTTTAATTATGAGAACAAAGATGCAAAGAAAGAGGACAAGGTAAAATTACAGTGGAAGGACAATCACCCATAAACAGAAATCCCCTTGCTGATATCTGAACTTTGAACTTTGAGCCAAAGAATATTAAGAAAAATAAAACAGAACCCATGTACAATTACTTTGTCCCTCAAGTCCCCAGATTGTACTACTTAATATTTCTTAGCAGCACACAAAGCAATCTAAAGACATAAAACTTATGTAACTCCTTAAACATTGAAGGCAAAGTACTTTTTTACATTTCCATGCACATGCATATTAGTTTAAGTTAACCTCAACAGTTTAAGTGGGTTGTTTTTCTTAAGGATTAGAGTCAAAGGATCACAGTAAAAATGGTGTTAGAGTGGCAATTATTGTTTGCATAGGCCCAGCAAAATATGAGGGATATGGAAAGGAAAAGCCTTGGCCTAAATACAAGAAGACCCTACCCCTGAAGTTTCCTGCCATAAGACCAACTCTAGGCTCCAGGCAAACTAGTTTGTCCAGTCAAGTCATTGTCTGGAGTGCCAATACAGTTTTATTTTTCACACAGTCTCTGTTGTTGGTCTCATGTTTCTGTATTAAAGATCCTGGAATCTGCATATCCTACATTGCAGTCAGAATGGTGCAGAGCGTCCTCTCGTTTCACCTCACAATTAAAGGGCAATGCAGAGAGCCCTGTCCTGTAAGCAGGTCATTGTTGTTGTCAAGTCTTCTTAGTGGTAAAGGAAGTCTCTTTTGAGCAGGTCGATGTCAGAGCAATGGTAGGGTCTTCCCTGGTAGAGGATTGCTTCCAGGTGTTGTTATAAAAAACCTTGAATGATTCGTAGATAGCTTCCCTGGTTCAGGGGTGAATGGAAGATGCCCATTCTTCTGAGGCCTGTGCCAGGGCATTATATCAATGTTCAGGGTGTAAGGTCTCATTGCACTACAAGATTTGTGTGTTCCAATCTCTATTAGATAAGAACTTATTTGTATGTATATTATTTTCTCATTTTAATGTGCCTATGCAAACAAGGAACAATGCCATGTGGCGTTATAGGTATATATGGGGGCCGTAAGAACAAGTCCAACAATCCCCATGACATGGTTCAATCATAAGCATTAAACTGAGGGACTCTTTCACCAAAATTCCTTAGTGAAAAGCTCACAAAGAGAAAAAAGATAAAAAGTGGGTAGAATTGTCACTGTAAAAGAATATTTAGTAAGAGTTATAGCTGTCAAAGAAAATACACATAAAATATTAAAAAGACATATGTGTCCATTTTGTGTCTTTTGAGATAGTTGGGGGTTGTTAAATCCAATGCACGACTTTGGTCTGTGATTAGGACTGTGCAGTACTGAAGTTAAAAAGAGTAAATGTGGGGTACTGATCGTTGGGGTGAGAGAGTTAAGGAGTAATAATGAGCTGAGGGTAAAGAGAAAATTAAGGGGCCGGGGAGGTGGCACTAGAGGTAAGGTGTCTTCCTTGCAAGCGCTAGCATAGGACTGCGTCCCATATGGTCCCCCCCAAGCCAGGGTCGATTTCTGAGCGTATAGCCAGGAGTAACCCCTGAGCGTCAAACGGGTGTGGCCCAAAAACCAAAAAGAGAGAGAGAGAGAGAAAGAGAGAGAGAGAGAGAGAGAGAGAGAGAGAGAGAGAGAGAGAGAGAGAGAGAGAGAGAGAGAGAGAGAGAGAGAGAGAGAGAGAGAGAGAGAGAGAGAGAGAGAGAGAATTAAGGGTAAGATAACGAATCCAGATTAGGAAATGAGGGAATAGAAGGGACTCTGGTGTGGGGGAGGGCCCATATATCAGAGGGGCTCTATACATTGTATAAATGAATTGTTTATGGATTAAGCTTGGCAGTCAGAGAGGACCACTGTATAGGAAGTCACATCTACATATACACTGATTTTAGAGACCTATTTGAATGTTATCCTCCAATATATAGGGCATTCCATTTTTTTCTTAAAAATAGTCAAGAATTAAGAACATTTTTTGGATGATGTTAAAAAGTATATATGTCACATGGGCACATTTGCGCTCCCATGCTTTCAAAAATGAATACTAGTAAGAAAAGAATCCCTGAATGGGGTCCAGTATGTATACGAGAGGAGTTTCTTTCCCCACCCTCCCCACCAGGGCCCGATTTACCGGGCATGGCCCTGAAGACCCATCTGGTGTAAGGGGATCTCAGTCCTCTGGACTAAGTGCTCAGCCCAGGGGTCCTATGGCTATCTGTCCTGCCCAGAGCCTCCAACATACCAGTCGAAGAGAATCAGAATTCCTGGCATGTTGAGTCTTCTGAGCCCAGCCCCTGCCTCTGTAGTTTGTGAAGACATACACTCTTAATAAAACAAGGCAGTGCAATGCAATAGATTGTCAAGAAAATGGAAAATTTATAAAAGTAATATTTTATGATATTTATAAAATGTTGAAAAACTCTTCAGATAAAACAAAGATGAGTTGGCAAAGAGAATCTCTTGAAAATGAAAGAATAGTGTCAAAGAGATTGTTTAGAGGTTAGGCACACACATGCTTTGCATGCAACCAAACCTAGTTTGATTCCCAGCACCACATGTGATATCTGAGCACCAAGAGTATCCCCTCGGCACTTCCAAGTGTGGTCCCAAAGATGATGAGACCCATGCTTAAAGCAAAAATAATCTTTATTGTGGTAATAATGCAGAACTTCTAGGTACATGAAGGTGTCAGCATTGCTATTATACAGGATGGATACTATTGAGTGGTGCTTGCTTTTATTGCTGTAGTGCTCACTGGATATTTTATTTGATATTTCTTTTTGTATTGTTGTGGTGTGTCAATTTCCTTTTTTCTGTCCTCTCTCAAACTGAGGTTGAAAGCCTCTAGATTGGACTCCGCCCATTTTCGGCTTTGATTTTTACCTCATTTTATTGCTTTTCTTTCCTTCAAACAAAACCACACAACTTGAACTATTTAGTTCCGCCTCTCAAATAGATGGAGAAACAAGGGAGGGTACCAGGACCAAACAGATCACTAAGTAGTAAGCTAGACATAGAGGAGTCCACTTATTCTAGCAGCCCAGGGGATGAGGGTGGGGCATATGGGAAGCAAGATGGGAACAGGGGTGGAGGGAAGACAAATTTGGTGATGGGAATTCCCCTGATTCAATGTTAATATGTACCTAAAATACTACCATAAAAGATATGTAAGCCAATAATGTCAAAATAAAAATTATATATTAAAAAAAAAGAAAACGTAAGCCAGGAAAAAAATCACTATTTGATTCGTTTTCTTAAAATATTAAATATAGGGGTCAGGATCATAGTACAATGGGTGAAGCATTTTATATAGCCAACTCAGGTTCAATTCCCATATGGTCCTCTGTACACCATCAGAAATGGTTCCTGAGAGCAGACCAAGGAGTTACCTCTGAACATCACCAGGATGACTTAAAAACAAACAAAATATTACTTATAATTTAATATTTATTTGTGTTTGTCAGAGTAAAAATAAAGTCACCATAAGTGACTTAGTTTCCTTTTGAAAGTGTAGAATTCATGACTTGTTCTTACTCTCTTTTATGTTTTATAAAAGAATTATTTATATATGCTCTTTAAAATAAAATTTCACCAGTTTTTCATGGATAAGGAGGACTCAGTCTCAAAAAAAACAAACCTAAAATCCCACAGGATGTGTCACTTATTCAACCACAGAAGAGTATGTGACATCAAACAGCATACATAGATCCACCCAAACACTACACAAATCTACATGCTATCAGCCTGATGATGATAGGCAAATTTTACTCCTTTTTTTTTTTTTGGTTTTTCAGGCCACACCTGTTTGATGCTCAGGGGTTACTCCTGGCTAAGAAATTGCCCCTGGCTTGGGGGGACCATATGGGATGCCGGGGGATCGAACCTCAGTCTCGATCTTTCCTTGGCTAGCGCTTGCAAGGCGGACACCTTACGTCTAGTGCCACCTTGCCGGCCCCTTACTCCTTATTTTTATGAAGGCATTTCATTTTACCAAATGGAAGGACCTAGCTCACTAAATTCATTTTTTATGAACTAATCAAAAAATGTCCATCAAAGAATAACAGTCACTTAATGCTAAATGTCATGTTATGTATCTTAGGAAACTAAGTTTATTTAGTTGGAGAGATCAGCTTCCATCAGGCAATAAGGCACATGCAAAGATGAAAGGATTCTACTCCTTTGCAGAGAGAAAAGCACAGCCTTCTCCAACACAAATGCCTTGCCACCGGACCATGACAAATTTGCTGGCACTCTTATTGAGAAAGTGCTACTGCCCTCCATAAACTACAAAGCCCTGAGTAGAAAAGGATTTTGTATCATCCCTTTCTTCAGAGACAGAAAAGTTTTACAATAAAGGGAGCTCAGAGCTCTTGAATCAGAAAAGACTGAACTTCAAATTCTATTTTTGTATATTCAAGCTGTGTGATTTGGGCACATTCTCTAACTTTTCAACAGCTCTGATTCAGCCTTTAGAATAATATTATCTATTTAACAGAGCTACCAAAAGACTACATGTGAAACAAAAGCTTTAGAACAGTCCAAGTCTATGCAACTTCCATAGTAGGCCAACTTTCACACAAAATACCAATTCCCATCCTCCCCCACCCCAACAGAAAGATGATGAGGAAGCTTATCCTCTGGCACCTGGTGGGAAAGGAGGAACTGAAAGGGAATGAAGGGAGCATAAGAGGAAATAAAAAGGGTAGCACAGAGTAAGTTCTCAGAACCATCCCCAATCTCTCAGTACTGCCCGGATGTCACACGAAATGGAATGAGGAGAGACAACAGATCACACAAGTGTGTGTGTGTGTGTGTGTGTGTGTGTGTGTGTGTGTGTTGTGATGAAAGAGATCTTACATAGGTCTCTTTCATGCCAGGCATGCATGTGACACTAATTCTGGGAAAAGACAGTTTATTTTTCTTTTATTTTTTTTGACAGTTTATTTTTCAACAAGAAACAATTCTAAAAATCTGACTCAGAAACTGAAGCAAGTTGTCCAATAATGATAATAAACATAAGCACCTTAATCTATCTCAGCAACCTCAGGGCTCACTCACTCTCAGCTGAGAGGCTCTTCTCATGGGAAGGAAAGTCACTCTGTCATAGAATTGGGCAATTGCTGATGTTTTCTAGCCTTATCAAGTCAAACTTGATCTTATGAATGTGTTTTAGGTTTTGAGTTTGTTTTGTTTTGTTTTTTAAGATGGTATGTGAAAGGAGAGCCCTTCCAATACGTTGGGGTCTTTTGTTGTCTTATTTTTTTCTCTCTTTTAAGATTATCTTCCACATATCCTGAACCCATTTCATGGGAACTTCTTTTATAGGGCCCTTATCCATCCCTAGAATTATTCTCCTGTTGTCCCACATCACTCTATCTGTTTCCCTCACATTTCATCCAACTCATATTTCTAACCTAGCATAGCACTCATGTGTTCAAATTCTTTTTCATCTCTATTTCACAGCCATGTGACTTCCTGTATCCACATCCTACATTCTTTTCTCCTAGAATCAACCAGGAGAAGTGAAAGAAGAGCAAAGAAGAAGAGTTGGGTGAAAATAAGCCTCCAGAAGAAAATCTGGTGCTTCCTTTCTCTAACCACCTCAGTCACAAGTTTAGGAGTCAGACGAGTCCGAACCTAGCACAATACAGACCTTAGGTCTCACCAGTCCCTTGACAGCAGCCCTCAAACCTCTACTAAAGATGAAGAGACAGTACAGAGAGAAGGGCATGCAGTGAACCCAGGTTACATCCCTGATATTCCTTATGGTCCACTGAGATCAGCCAGAAGTGATCCCTGAGCACCAGGGAATGGCCTCCAAACCGAACCAATCACACCGGGGCTCCACTTGCTTTGATATTTGCTATCATTTGCTTATTATTTGTGAAATATCCCTGACACTGGTTTCTCAGGGGAGCTGGGGAACCCAGGCTGGAACTGGAATTGCATTTACATAGGAAAGGAAAGTTAGTCCTTTGTCCTTCCCAGGCTTTTTAAGGTCCTTAAACTTCCCTCACAGAAAAGAATTTTAGGAGACCAATAGAGAAAGAAGGAAAACACATTTACTCAGGAAATAAAGGAAGGGAAAGAGGAAGATGTGCTCAAAAGAGAAATTGGGCTTCTCCAGAGTGGAAAAAAGCTAAGTACACATCTCAAGTAGGAATATGCAAGCCATTTCCCCAGAAATTGGAAATATGACCCACAGTGAAATAGTCCACATCTAAGGGGGAGATTCGGGCAAATGAGTTCATAGGAAAGTAAGTACAAATCTCGAAAGGACACAAATATATTCCTCCTAACATTTTGAAAAACAAAGACATTCAAACCCATCTGGTGAGTGACAGTGTTAGTCTTCATCTTTAAAGACTAAGCACTTTCATCTAAAATTAGATACCAGATATTTATGAAGCCCTGAAAATGCTTGTGGTGTCAATCATTGCCAGTGATTTAAAAAAAAAAAAGAGTGGTAAAGGGTGTGGGAACTACTCTCAAGGAACTTACTACCAGCTAAGGCGCTCAGGATCTATTTTTTTATATAAGATTATTGATCAGTGGAATAAAACAAACATAACCGTACTCAATTGTGTTTAAGAGGGTCTCCTGCCTCAGAAAGTCATAGTAAAGATCAAATACAATGACATCAGGATATTCTAGACAGAATATATGTGTGTTGAACAAATTAGTTCTCCCTTCCCCCTAAGGAAAACAAAACTAGGGAAGAGTAAGGTCAAGGTTAAGGGCAGCAAGAAATAAAATACAAGGAGGTAATCAACAGCAGGTGCTGTAGAGAGATTTTAACAAAAAGGAAGTCACAACTGACCTTCAAAAGACCTGCTTCTGGAGTGTGAAGAAGATCAAAGTCAGTTAATTGCAAAATCTTAGGAAAGGAAGCACAAGGAGGAAGTATAGCCAACAAGGCATCAGTGACAATGTTGAGAGGCTTGGGAATGAACATGAGTGAAGAAAACCATGGGGTCTAGTAAAGGTCATTGTGTTTATTATTTTTTAAGATATGGCACTCTGTTTACAAGATTTCTCTATATTCTAGAACTTTCCACAGCTCAATTTAAGTCAACAAGACATTGGCATGTTCTTTAGTTTCTAAAAAAAACAAAAACAAAAAAAAAACAGTGGTTAAAATAAAAATTCTTTTTTTATATATCTTTATTTAAAATAAAAATTATTGATTAAAAATTTCAGACACAAATAAAACCGGTTTATTGGAATTTTTTTTAATTTTTCGGGGGGGGCACACCTGGCTGCACTCAGGGGTTACTCCTGACTCTGTGCTCAGAAATCGCTCCTGGAAGGCACGGGGGTTTATATAGGATGCCGGGATTCAAATCACCGCCAGTCCTGGGCTGGCCACTTGCAAGGCAAACACTCTACTGCTGTGCTATCTCTCTGACCCCAGTTTATTGGAATTTAAATTTTTTTCAAATTTTATCAGATTGTATACAACAGGGGCTGGGGAGATTGCCTGGAGGTAGAGCGTTTGCCTTACATGCAGAAGGACAGTGGTTTGAATCCCAGCATCCAATATGGTCCCCTGAGTCTGCCAGGAGAGGTTTCTGAGCTTAGAGCCAGGAGTAACCCCTGAGTGCTGCTGGGTGTGACCCAAAAACCAAAACCAAAACAAAACAAAAAAATTGTATATACAAAGCAAGTAAGGTGCAGATTATTTAATTTTATCTACAAGGATTTCTGACCAGGATTTTTCTTACCACTGATTAAATTAATAAAGGATCTAAACTTCCAGTCAATGAACATTTACTTCTTGTATCCCTCATCACATAGTAAATGAGGGCCCTTTGAGGATATCCATGAGACACGTGTTGCCTTTGGACACTTTGATTCAATAAAAACAAGAGAAAACGTTAAATGATTTGTGTTAAAAGACAATGTGACAAGTTTACTAAAGGGCAGAAAATGTTGATTAATAGGGAAATAGAGAATAAGTCTAAATCTGGACCTGAAGAATTGAGTTTTCTTGGCAGAAGAAAATGATGGATTCAAGTCGGATGAAGAAAGAAAGAACCAGTTCCCAAGGAAGAGAGGGCTAGAAAAAGTGGGATAAAAAACAATGCAGCAGGGATCCTGGGGAAAGAAGTGACTGGGCAAACTGAGGGCAGCAAGGACAGTCAAAAACAGGAGATCCTACCTAAGAGCCTGAAAAGAAGGTCTAATTGTGCACTGACCAGAAATAGATCACGGCACACACATTCTCTAATATAATAGCTCTGGGCCCTTTGTTCTGCTTCCTTACCATGTTATTATTCATGCTACTCTTTCCTAACATCAATATTTCATCTCTAGAATTTGATTTTTTCTCCCACTGGACTCATACTGTTGAAAGAGGATATAACTCATCTAGTGGTGCATATTTCTTTGTAGGGTTTTGAAGAGAGATTCGAGGGGTGGCTGACTCTGTCAAAAATGCTTCCTTTTTCTTTGCTGTTTGTCAGATCTTGATGTTGAGCAATGATGTTAAGTGTCATCAACATGCAACTCATATGATTTATCTTTCTTTACTCACTCAAACTCAGCTCTTTGCCTTTTTGTTTGCTTGTTTCTGGCTTATTTCAAATTTCACAACCTCTTACCTTTAATTGTCTAGTAAATGCAAAAACATTTTTGGTGTATCTAGGATATGATAATATGATATTACCTCAAAACATAAAAAAGACTCAGACTCACAGAGATGACTGTGGTGACCTAGCACACCTTAAAATTTTGCTTTGCCGTAATTTCCTTAAAGATGACATTTCTTGGGCCAGAGTGATAGGTTAGGAGGTAGGGTACATGCCTGCACACAGCCAACCTAGGTTGGATCCTAGCATCTCATATTGTCCCCCAAGCCCACCAGGAGTGATACCTCAGTGCAGAGTTTAAAGTGCCCCCCCAAAAAAAAACAACAAAAAATACATTTCTCTATTTCTCACAAATAATACAAACAATATAATACAAACAAAGCCAAACAATACACTTTCATGGCTTTTCCTCTAAGTTACCTCTTTTGTAAAAAGGATAATTGGAAGGCACATGAACTCCTCAGTGTTTGTCTGAATATGTCTCCTGGGGATCCATGCAAAAGTTTCAGCATTTTGGGAAGGCATTTTGGTTTAAGGACAGGCAATGAGATACCTCGGTCTACTGGGATCCTACAACTTACTTTCAATCAGAGAGAGAAAATTAATTTCATTTGTAAGTCAAGAACTTTTCCAGAGTCCTCAGGCAGGACGACCACCATTACTTCCTGCTGCTCATAGCTCTTAGTTCAACCTGAAATCAACCTAACTGGTCTGAGGTCAACTGAGAAACTCTTCCTCCACCTGTAATCTCTCCTCTCTGTATACAGAGATCTGTATATGTATTTTTATAGGAAAAACTATATTTAGGTTTGGATAAAGGCTTCTTGAGCATAATTTGGTATCTAGTTATTAAAATATTTCATATATTTGAGCCATGTAAAAATTACTTTTTTTCTAAAGAGTATGGAGTAGTGTGGAGAGGGTAAGAAAACAGTAAGAAAAAAATAAGGCATAGTTGATACTTTTAATAGTCTATAGCTTTGTCTCTCCATTCCCTGGCTCTCCGTGCCTGGGTCTTAATTCAGAAGTATGGGGCAACAACAAGTTTTATACTATATAGTTAAATTTAGAATGACTTAAGTACATTAAAACCTGATTTGGAACACTTCTGTGTACCTGGATGCAAGTTCCACTGCATCTATTTTTTATGTATATATAAAATATCTTCTCGTGTTTACAAGTTGTGAAAGAGTCAAATCCTTGGGGCCGGGCGGTGGCGCTAAAGGTAAGGTGCCTGCCTTGCCTGCGCTAGCCTTGGACGGACCGCGGTTCGATCCCCCAGTGTCCCATATGGTCCCCCGAGCCAGGAGCAACTTCTGAGCACATAGCCAGGAGTAACCCCTGAGTGTTACTGGGTGTGGCCCAAAACCAAAAAAAAAAAAAAAAAAAAGAAAGAAAGAGTCAAATCCTGGGAAGAAACTTATTATCTCTATTAACATAGAAAGGAAGCATCTGCTGTAAGATGTTTCCTGCATCAGGCCATCTTTGCTCCCAGTTTTCTGCTATATCCACAAAGCCTTCAAAAGCACCAGAACTTCGTAGGGGCTCAATAAATATTTGTTGAATATTGAGTGAATTAACCGATACAATGACAATACAATAATCAACAATTGTTGACTATGTTCTCTTCAAATCAGCCTTGTTTGCAAATACTGATCTCTATTCTTCTGAATTGTTACCATTTGCTTTTTTTTTTTTAGTTTCTCAAGTCTTGACAGCCTTTGAAAATTTTGACCGTAGTTAGTCTTTGAGCTCTAGACACACTAGTAGCTTTTATGGACATGAATATTTTTCAAAAGGCTTCAACAATCACTGTTGATTCTCAAAGTGTTTAATTCCAGAGCAGCATAGAAATCCATCTAGAGCATAATGGTATTGATGCAGGTAGGAGGTCCTCAGGTGATTTATGTGAAGTGGTAAGGAGAGAGATGATAGTCACCCAAGGGAATGACTGGGGAAACATGGCCCTGATGACAGCTTGCTGTGATTCTCTGCTTTTGCAGGAAAGGAACTTTACTCAGGCCTCTCAGATTCACCATCTGATGGATGAGCCATCATCCCAAGAAAGAATTTCATGAGACAGTGAAGTAATAAAAAAGCTTATATGGAAGTTCTATATAGAAAGAGAGTGAGAAAGAGCAAGAGAGAACACATATCAAGAGGGGAGATGCAGGTAGCATGTACTGAGCCACCATATGCATGGGCTGTCAACACATACGAATGCCTCCTTTGTTTTAAGTTGATATTTTCCCAAGCTGCCCCATGCGGAGCTACTACCTAGGTAAGAGCCTATTGCTAGGGTGGTTGCCAAAGGAAAGTTGACAATAGTTGATGGTTTTTTCTGATATTCCTTTCCTGACCTTTGTCCTGTTGGACCGGCTCTCCTTTGGGGTCCAACCTTCCCTGGGTCTACAAAAGTGTCAATCAGAATGGTTATCAGACAGTAACTTCTTTAAATCCAATTTCTTGATTTTATTCTGGTCCTCAAATGCATTTCCAGAGAGCTCCCCTAACTCTCTGCAAGCCTGCTCCGTGGTATAAAAGAGAAATAATGTGGGACTAGAGCAATAGCTCAGTAGGTAGGGTGTTTGTTTTGCACATGGCCTAGTTTGATCCCTGGCCTGAGAACAGAGCCAGGAGTAACCCCTGAGTGCTGCTGGGTGTGGTCCAAAACCTAAATAAGTAAATAAACAAATAAATAAAAGAAAAACAATTCGTTACAACTATTGAATCTAGATGATGTAAATATAGTATTAATATTACTTTTCTCTGTTTTTTAAAATGTTTTTAATAAAAATCTAGACAAAAATGAGTAAATGCATTTTTAAAGCAACCTGGAAAAAAAAGAAAGACTTACTTATATAAGGTATAAAGTAAAAGATTAGAAGTAGGTTAATCCTAAGGAGCCTACAGACAATTGTCTGCCTCCAAAGATTTGTATATCTAGCTGTTTTAATCAATAGTACTGTCCTTAGGCTACCAACTGATTAACTGAAGTGCTCAGCTGAATTTTTTTAAAAAAATATGCTACATTTATGGTGTGTATCTGTGAGGGATAAATGTAGTAAGTAAAGTTCTGAAAACTAAATCTGCTAGAAAATTCTTGGGTATTCTCTCCTATTATAATCATTAAAACTGAAAGGTCTAGATAATTCTGTGAAGTCTTTCTTTAAGAGCTGATGTTTCTTAGAGTATTGTCCTAGTTCCCCACTTTCAAGTGCTAGTTACAATTTCCTTGAAAAAAGAGAAAGCAGTTATTCACATTTTTACAAAGAAGTAGTCACTTGATATTTAGGACTGGACACATTTTTTAAATACAGTCATTACAAGGATCCTTTTAAGAATTATTACTAAGAAAATTCCTGCCATTAAAAATGATTTTCTTGTGCATCTGCTCTATACCTCTATCCCCATCTCCCCTTCAAATATAACTCTGTTGTTTGTTCATTAATTGATCATTGATATGTATTTTAAAAACAAGATGAACTACAGAAGACTGACTTTGTCAACTGTTTACTGAGCAGAATTTCTTCTGGGACCATAAAGAGAAACATTGGGTTTGGACAGCCAACATGCCCAGAGCCTGTAGTTAGGTCTTTTGACCGTTTGACAGTAGTGCTTCATGGGTGGAGACACCCTTTATTTCTTAGACCAAGGGAATTTTTTTTCTAATTTCCCCCATGTTTGATGTGCCTATGCCAAAAAAAGGAAAAGCAAAAAAGAAGATTACTTGAGCTGAACAAAGCAATCTCATGAGCACTGAGTGAAAATCAAAAATGTGATCAGTCTTAAATAATCATCCTCAAAGCTAATGACAATAGAATCAAGAGACCCAAACCACAATATGTATACAAATGGGACCTGTTATACTAGCAGTCCAGGGGGGCTAAGGGTGGAGGTATGGGATACATGCTGGGAACAGTGGCTGAAGGAAGTCATCAGTGGTGGTAGGAATTGCCCTAAATCACTCTCACTATATACCTTAAATATAACTGTAAAAGACTTGTTATTCACATTGGTGTGAATAAAAATTAAAAAAAAACAAATATGAAATATACAACTCCACAAACCTTTTATATTATTGGCTTAGGGCCATATTCCCTGGTGATCAGGGCTTACTTCTGGCTCAGTGATCACTCCTGGTAAGGCTCAGGGAACCATATGAGGTTTTGGGGAGTGAACCCAGGTCGACTACATGCAAGGTATGTGCCCTACCTGCTTGGCCCAACTTCACAGTCATTTAAGATGTGTATGTAGATGCATATACTCCCCTGATTATTACATAGAACATTTTTAGCTCTTTAGTAGCACTCATAAAAAATATTATTGGAGTTGGAGCAAGAATATAGTATATAGGAGGAGTGCCTGTCTTGCATAAGACCAACCTACATTCAGTTCAACCTAGGCACCCATATAGTTCTCTAAGCCCTGCAACAATGATCCCTCACCACAGACCCAGTAGTAAGCCCTTAGCATTATGAGATGTGACTCAGAAACCAAAATCCAAAACAAACAAACAAACAAAAATTTCACTAGTATTCTGAAAACTTGATTCTTATCAATATGGACTAGTTTTGTCTGATTCTGTCCTTTATATAAATGAAATCACATACTACAAAATAAAAGGTAATCTATCTGTACTTGGAGAGTGTGATATTCAACATTTAGGATGTTTCTAAATGATCCTACGATAAATACAGAAAAAATGTTTCACAAAAGTCAGCACCCATTCATAATTTTTAAAAAAATTAGTCAAATAATGACTGTGATAAAAAAAAAAAAGCCACCCACAGAATGAGAGAAACTATTCACCCATCAGATAAGGGGCTAATATCTAAGATATACAAGGTACTGATAGAACTTAACAAGAAAAAAATATCTAACTGCGATGAAAAATGGGGAGAAGAAATGAACAGATACTTCTGTAGTGTATGCCACTTGTATGCCAATTGCAGTATATGCTATAGGATTGTTTTTTGCCTGTAGTGTATGCTTCTTGTATGCTAATTGTAGTGTATGCTATAGGAATGTTTTTTGCCTGTCGTCCCACCTAGATCTTCCAGGTGGGGGCGATAAAGGAGGAAATAAATAGCTTGTTGGGGAGGCTTAAGGGGCTTTTTTGGCAGAGCTGACGGCTGGTTCGAGTGGCTTTTTGGAACTGGCTTCAGACAGACAAAGGACTCTCTTCGCCGAACCGTTTGTCCCCTAATCTTTTGTCTGTGTGGATTATTTACTCCGGATATTATTACTAAGGTCTTCCCCAAAAGGGGGACGGAAGAATGGGAAGTAATTTATCTTTCTGGGAGCTATTTGTGGACTCAGAAACAATCAATAAGGGTTCAGTTTTCACCAATAACTTCCTCAAAGAAAAATGAAAAAAAAGTTCCACATCACTAATCATCCGGGGATATGCAAATCAAAACAACAATGAGGTACCATCTCACGCCACAGAAACTGGCACACATCACAAAGAACAAGAACAATCAATGCTGGCAGGGATGTGGGAGAAAGGAACTCTCATTCACTGCTGGTGGGAATGCCATCTAGTTCAGCCTTTATGGAAAACAATATGGAGATTTCTCAAAAACATGGAAATTGAGCTCCATATATACCACTCCTAGGGATATACCTTCGGAACACAAAAAAACAATACAAGAATGTCCTCTGCATGTTTATGTTCATTACAGCATTATTTACAATGGCCAGAATCTGGAAATAACTCTTCAACAAATGAATGGCTAAAGAAATAGTGATACATATACACAATGGAATACTATGCAGCCATCAGGAGAAATGAAGTCATGAAATTTTCCTACATATGGATGGACATGAAAACTACTATACTGAGTGAAATAAGTCAGAGAGAGAGAAATACAAAGAATAGTCTCACTCATCTGTGGGATTTAAGAAAAATAAAAGACATTATTGTAATAATAGCCAGAGACAATAGAGATGAAGGAAGGTCTGGCCCACGGTATGACGTTTACCACAAAAAGTGAATGGTGAGTTCAATTAGAGAAATATCTAAACTAACAACTATCATGACAATGATAGTGAGTGAGAGAAATAGAATGTCTGTCTCGAATACAGGCAGGGCGGGGACAGGGAAGAAAGGAGATGGGAGACATTGGTGGTGGGAAGGTTGCACTGATGAAGGGGGGGGTGTTCTTTTTTATTTTTTTTTTTATTTTTTTATTTTTTTGGTTTTTTGGGCCACACCCATTTGACGCTCAGGGGTTACTCCTGGCTATGTGCTCAGAAATCACCCCTGGCTTGGGAGGACCATATGGGACACCGGGGGATCGAACCGAGGTCCATCCGCTTGCAAGGCAGACACCTAACGTGTAGCGCCACCTTCCCGGCCCCAGGGTGTTCTTTTTTATAACTGAAACCCAACTACAAACATGTTTGTAATTGTGGTGCTTAAATAAAGATATTACTTAAAAAAATAAAATAAAAGATAGAAACTTCCCAACATGTGGTATTGAATATGGCACTCACTAATAGTTCATATAATTCCCCATTATATATATACATATATATATGTATATATATAATGATCAATCAATCATCACAAATTGACCTATTGATTTATTTTCTGATAATTCTATTTGCCATTCTTTTAAATTTTGTTGCACCAATTAATATGAACTAAATGTTAACTATCTACCAAGAGACCAGACTAGAGGAAAAGTGAAAAACCTGGAGATGTTGATGAAGAAAAGGTGATATGATGGTGGTATTGGCGTTATAATATTGTATGACTAATGCAACTCTATTATACTTTTAAATCACAATGTCTGAACATTTTAAATTGGTGCCAGAGCAGTGGCACAATCAGTAGGGCATCTACCTTGCACATGCTAACCTAGGACGGACCGCAGTTTGATCACCTGGCATCCCAAATGGTCCCCCAAGTCAGGAGTGATTTCTGAGCATATAGCCAGGAGTGAAATCTGTGCAACACTGGGTGTGGCACAAAATCCCCCCAAAATGTTTTAAATTATTAATATAGTTGTCACATAACCCAGTGATTCCTATTCCTAGCACCTACTTCCAAAACACAAAAACATTAATTTAAAAGATATATGCACAACTATGTTCATTGAAGCATTTGATTCAATAGCCAGAATATTGAAATAATTGTAATGTTCAATAATAGATAAAGTAGTTGTACTTATGAAATATGATGAAATGTTATTTATTCATAAGAAAATAAAATTATACAGTGAGCTGCAATTTGGATAGAACTAGAAAGTATCATTTCTAGCTAAGTCAGTCAGAAGGAGAATGACAAATACCAACTGTTCTTAGTTATCTGTGGTATACAGAGTAACAAGACAAGAGACAAGAAAAGGAAGGGATGAAATAAATTGGAACCCCTTGGCCATGAAATGAGGAAATGAGAAAGCCAACTCCAAAAGGAGTTGGAGTGGGAGGGTGAGGAGAGACAGGAGAATGAGGTTGATTGGATTAACAAGAGGATTGGTCAAAGGTCTTGAACATTTCAGTGATCTAAAGTTGAGGCAATAACATATCAGAACTATAAGACAAATACACTAGTATTGTCAGCATTTGACACAAACTATAATAAGTCGATTGTTTATAAGAATTAGTTTACAAAGAAGACAAAATGGGTAAATACAGAGGATGTTTGGTCATTGTTGGAGGGACTCTGACAATATTGGTAGATTTGGCCTTGGAACATTAATTGTCTGAAACTCTGTAATTAGCAGCTTTGTAAATTATAGTGGGAGAGGGATAAGATTTCAATGATCAGAGACAATAGCAGAGTGCAAGTTAAGTTTAAATAAATGGACAGTAAAACATTTCTCTATTGTATAGATTATTCCTAGCAGAGATACCACAGGTCTACATATTTCCTTATATGTAGATAGTTTTTCTCTTTTAATATTATTCTGCATCTAACTTTTAAATTATCTCTCTAAAATTAACACTGTGATCAAGATACTAGAATAATAAAAATTTCATGCGGCATTTTTCCAGGAGTAAAGTACTGAAAAAACTGCTAAATATAGATCATGCACAAAGAAATATAGGAAATTATGGGATTGTGGAATTATTATGGCTATAAAATGTTAAGCTCATATTTCAAAACACTAATGGGATTTCCTATAGAGTTTAATTGTATTGATTTTAAGGATAAATGTTCAGGAAAGCTGCATTTGAGAAGTTACACACATTTTAGCCCACTACTTCCAATTATGCTGAAACTTCACCATCAGTTCTTACACACTGGAGATACAGAATTATCTGAACACAATCATTTCCATTTCACAGAAATCCCAGAACTATTTTTTCTGACAATTGAGCCATAACAGAGCTGCTACCATGGTTACCAAGAATTCTAATTTCAGTTCCTCAATATTCATTTTTTCATGTAAGTTTGTACCATACTTTAGAATAGGTCATCTTGTTTCCACATGCTTTGCTATCATTTTCTTCAAGTTTCTCATTCCAAGCCCCTTAAACTATTTTTTTTTACTCTAGTATAAGGATCCAGTCTCCACAGTGAGCATGTTTTTATAGACGGGGGTCATGAAGCATAGTTTAGGACAGGAACTGGATAAAGATTAGAGGAAGCAACTTCTTTTTGTTTATAGTTTTAAAAATACTTTTATTTAAACACCACGGTTTACAAGATTGTTCATAATGCTGTTGTTGTTGTTTCACAGTTACAGAGTTGTTCATGACTGGGTTTCAGTTATATAATGACTTAAACCCTTTACCAATGCCTATTTCTCTCCACCAATGTTCCATATCCCTCCCACCCTCCACCCTATGTGCTTCTGTGGCAGACATTTTTCTTTTCACCCTCACTCTTTTCCTTTCTCTCTCTTCCTTTATTGTCCTTTTAGACACTGTATTTTACAATATTATTACTGAAGGGGTATCATGGATAGCACTTTATCTCCTTTCAGTATCAATTTCAACTATTATTTTCACAGTGAACCCAACATTGCCTAATTGTATTTAGCTCTCTGTGACAAGCTTCCTCCCATGGACTGGTTCTCCTGGCCCTTGTCTCTATTGTCTCTGGGTATTATTAACATAATTTTTTTTATTTTCCACAAATGAGTGTGATCATTTTATGCCTGCTGCCTCTTCCTCTGACTCATTTTGATCAACATAATACTCTCCATATTCATCCAAGTATAAGCAAATTTTCTTCACAGATCTGTACGTAACACCATATCATGGTGGTAAGGGAGAATAACACGAGTAAAACTCTCTTGAGCCTTCAGTGACTGATTCCTATTTTTAAGCAGTAATAATTTATTAGTAACAAAGGCTACTATCTGCTCTGAGGTGCTTTCTACGAAGATGAATGTCTTTTATCAAATTCTATATGTTGGGTTTCCAGGTTATTTATCAAATGCCTGGAAATATGTGAAGAAGGGGTGGGTGTGTATTTCTATGCATGATTTTGTATGTGCATTGGAGTGGAGACACATGATGTGGCTGAGGGATCTCACTTTATATTTTTATTTACGTTGTTTTATTTTAATATTTATACTTAATGAATTGAGACTATCTTAATAGTTAACAAAGATCTCAAAATATTTTAATATAGTTATTTAAGCACTCTGGTTACAATATTGTCCATGGTTGAGTTTTAGTCATAGGATGTACACCACCCTTCACCAGTTTACAGTTCCCACCATCAATGAGGAACCTCACTTTAATTGTGTACCTTTGAATTCATAGTTTTCTTTAGATTTTCTGAAATAATTATACAGAAAAATTGGTTTAGAAGGGAAACTTTTCTTGGAAAAATATCTGTGTTTCATGAAAGATCACTAAAACATTAAGTAATTATCAAAAGTCATTTAAGTGAAATTATATCCTCAGACTTTTATGGGGAATTAAAATTTGATTAAAATTTTTGAAAACCATGGAGAAGTTATTTAAAAAATCATAAATATGTTCTTTTTGGATCAGTCATAGCACTGCATGGATGTATTTTCAGGGAAAAATTATATACAAAAACACAAAGGAAAGATTTATGTTATAAATGGAAGGAACAAGTGAGAAATCAATATTAGATTGAATAAAAGTGTGACACTATCAGAATGAAATATTATGAAGCCATAACTACAAAGGTAGTATAAAGTAGATGGATTATTTATGACGTACTAAATAAAAGCAGAAAAAGAGGGCTGGAGAGGTAGCACATAGGTAAAGCACTTCCCTTGTACATGGCTGACCAAGGTTCAATACACAACACCCTGAATAGTTTTCTAAACTCTAGGATTTCTGATCTGTGGGTACAGAGGCAGGAATAGGCTTTAAACATTTCTAATATAAAACCAAAACCAATATAAAATAAAACTACAAAAAATAAATAACAAATAAAATAAAATCACAAATGAAGTCATAAAATGTATTAAACGAACTATGAGTAACCATGTAAATATTTAAAAAATAGTTTTCAGAATACTTGTACTAAAGTTATATAACTGGGATAATTTTACTTTTTAATCTTCTCAAATATGAATATGTATTTTGTTAAATTAAAAATGACAAAAGATATTTCCGTTTGAACATGACAATTTGAAATTTTTTTTACTTTATTTCTTTTTCAGTATTAACTTTTACTTTTTTAACAGTATTATTTTAACAGTACTAGAGATATGGCTTATGGGGAAAAGGTATAATCTATGAGGAAAATTATTATAGAGAAGGAAATGATCACAGCAACTATTGGCATCTATAAAATGAATAAGTGATACTGGAAAATTTTTTTAAAAAACTAAAAAATAATCAAATCAAAGCCATGTTTTACCTCTAAAACCAGAGGTAGGGCTATAGCTGAAGCAGTTTCTAAAACTGAAATTCAAAGCAATAAAAACAAACTCCTACTATCCAGGGACAATAAAGATAAAGGCCAGTGCATGTTAGGAATCTTGCCTCAAAGAGTGAGGGAGTACAATCTGGGCAGAGAAGGGATCACTATGACTATGGTACTTGAAAAGTATCACTCTGTACAAGAACTGGGTGCTGAAAGGAGAAAAAGTGATATTACTCCTTTCAGTAAGAATACTAAAAACTACAGTATCTAAAAGGAAAATAAAGGTGCCTGAGCAGTGGCGCAGTGGTAGGGTGTTTGCCTTGCACATGGCTGTCCCAGGACTGATCTCGGTTGGATTCCCCACCGTCTCATATGGTCCCCCAAGCCAGGAGCGATTTCTGAGCGCATATCCAGGAGTAACCTCTGAGCATAGGGCATGGCCCAAAAACAACAAAAAAAAAAAATTAAAGGAAAACAAAAAGAGATAGAAAATGTCTGCCACAGAAGCAGGCAGAGGAGAAGGCAGAGGGGAGAGCGGGAGGGAAATGGGATGTTTGAGGCAGGAAATATGCACTGGTGAAGGTGTTGGACATTGTATGACTGAAACTCAATCCTGAATAACTTTTTTACTGTGTATCTCATGGTGATTCGACAACTAATTTGTTTATAAAACAAAGTCCTACTCAATTTCACGTTTAACCATCTCGGCCAGGTATGAGGTACCATCTCACACCACAGAGATTGGCACACACAGAGACTGGCAGTGCTGATGGGGATGTGGAGAGAAAGGAACTCTTATCCACTACTGATGGGAATGCTGTCTAGGCCCACCTTTATGGAAAGCGATATAAAGATTCCTCCAAAAGCTGGAAATTGAGCTCCATACGATCCAGCTATACCACTCCTAGGGATATACACTAGGAACACAAAAATACAATACAAAAATCCCTTCCTCACACCTATATTCATGGCAGCACTATAAGAAAAATGAAAGACTTTCTTGCAATAATAAACTTCCAGCACAGCTCACTACATGAAGCTCACCACAAAGTGAAGAATGCAGTTAGAGAAATAACTACATTGAGAACTATCCTAACAATGTGAATGAATGAGGGAGGAAAAAGTCTGTCTAGAGTACAGGCGGGGGTGGGGTGGGGAGGAGTGAGATTTGGGACATTGGTGATGGGAATGTTGCATTGGTGAAGGGAGGTGTTCTTTACATGACTGAAACCCAACCACAATCATGTTTGTAATCAAGGTGTTTAAGTAAAGATATTAATTTAAAAAAAAGAAATAAAGGACCTATACAAAGAATACTATAAAACATTGTTTCAAGAAATAAAAGAGGACACAAGAAAATTAAGACATATAACCTGCTCTTGGATTGGGAGGATTAACATCATTAAAATGGCAATACTTTCCAAAGCATTATACAAAGTTTTTTTATTTTTTGGATTTTTTTTTGTTTTGGTTTTTGGGTCACACCCAGCAGCGCAGGAACTAAGCTCTGTTGGGAGATATACTTGTGCCAGTGTTAATATGACAACGAAGACAGCGAGAAAATGACAACTTGACCTAAGACCAGGAGGTCCTATCACATCACCTAAGTGGAAATCAGAAGATGTATCGTCCTTTGAGAAAGAAAGAAAGAAAGAAAGAAAGAAAGAAAGAAAGAAAGAAAGAAAGAAAGAAAGAAAGAAAGAAAGAAAGAAAGAAAGAAAGAAAGAAAGAAAGAAAGAAAGAAAGAAAGAAAGAAAGAAAGAAAGAAAGAAAGAAAGAGAGAAAGAGAGAAGAGAGAGAAAGAGAGAGAGAGAGAAAGAAAGAAAGAAAGAAAGAAAGAAAGAAAGAAAGAAAGAAAGAAAGAGAGAAAGAGAGAAAGAGAGAGAAAGAGAGAGAGAGAGAGAAAGAAAGAAAGAAAGAAAGAAAGAAAGGAAGGAAGGAAGGAAGGAAGGAAGGAAGGAAGGAAGGAAGGAAGGAAGGAAGGAAGGAAGGAAGGAAGGAAGGAAGGAAGGAAGGAAGGAAGGAAGGAAGAAAGAAAGAAAGAAAGAAAGAAAGAAAGAAAGAAAGAAAGAAAGAAAGAAAGAAAGAAAGAAAGAAAGAAAGAAAGAAAGAAAGAAAGAAAGAAAGAAAGAAAGAAAGAAAGAAAGAAAGAAAGAAAGAAAGAAAGAAAAACCACTGCTGGAGTAGATATAAGGAGAAAAGAACTCTCTTTCACTGCTGGTGGGAAAGATATCTAATCCAGCCTTTCTGAAAAATAATATAGATATTCCTTTAAAAATTGAACATTGAGCTCCCATATGATCCAGTTATACAACTCCTAGGGATATACCCTAGGAACACAAAAACACAATATGATAATGCCCTCTGCACTCCTATGTTTATGGCAGCACTATTTACAATAGCCAGAATCTGGAAACAACCTAAATACTCAACAATAAAGGAGTGGCTAAAGAAACTGCTGTACATTTACACAATGGAATACTATGCAGCTGTTAGAAAAACTGAAATCACAAAATTTGCCTATACATGGATGGATGCAGAGACTATTATGTTGAGTGAAATAAGTCAGAGGGAGAGAGATAAACACAGAATAGTCTCTCTCATCTGTGTTACTTAAGAAAAATAAGACAGTATAATAATAACACCCAGAGACAATAGAGATGAGAGCAGAAGGACCAGCCCATGATATGAATCTTACCACAAAGATTGATAAATACAGTTAAGGAAATAACTACACTAAAAACTTCTACGACAATGAGACAGAGAGAAATATGATGCCTTTCTTAAAGACAGGCAGGAGTTGGGGGAAGAGGGAAATGTGGATATTCGTGGAGGAAAATTTGCACTGGTGAAAGGTGATATGCATTTTATGGCTTAAACCCAATTACGAACATGTTTTGTAACCATGGTGCTTAAATAAATATTACTGTGAAAGATTTGTAATTCACATTGGTCACAATAAAAAAAAAATTTTTTTTTTTTTTTTGGTTTTTGGGTCACACCCGATGACGCTCAGGGATTACTCCTGGCAATGCATTCAGAAATAGCTCCTGGCTTGGGGGATCATATGAGATGCCGGGGATCAAAATGAGGTCCATCCTGGGTCAGCCGCATGCAAGACAAACGCCCTTCCACTGCGCTACCACTCCAGCCCCAAGAAATTATTATATTTTTAAGTGACATCATTGCTTAGAAGTTTCCAGAGCTGGAGCGCGCATGCACTGAGGATGCTGGAAGTGTACCAGTTAAAAAGATCCAAATTAAAATTCTACAAGACACATCCTAATCAGAGTGACAAAAAACAAGCAGTAAGATCAAAAAAAGCAATTACTTACAAATGAGCAGCCTGAAGATTTATAACAGACCTTTTAAACAAGACCCAAATTAGATGGTGGGATATAGTAAAATAAAAAAAAAACCTTTTCTTGATGAGAACTGGATGGTGAAAGGAAATAAAATGATATGCCTGATACACGTTCAGTAATAGTACTGCAACTCACAGAGCCTAAAAGGATAAAAGAAAAGTTTATGGCATAGAGGCAGGCAGGTTGAGGCAGAAGGGAAAATGGGGATACACTATGCTTGAGCACAGTCTCAAACATTAACAACTTTATACCTTTGTATATCATAACTAAATACATTTAAAATTTTAATTTAAAAAAACTGGAGGTCTGCAGTATAGTCTAATATTTCCCAGCTAAGATATAAATCATTTTATTGTACTGTGTTAAGTTGATTTATTTTGCTAGTTTGCACATGACTGAGTTCTTAAGTAACCTAAAATAATCATCCTTAGCAACAAGTAGTGTTGTTTTGTACCCTAGGTTTTTTTTAAAATATATGAGATGTATTGCTGTGATACATTTATAGATATTTTATATATTATAATATTAAAATGCTCAAGGAATTATTTGCCAGATGAAAATTTTTAGAAACATCAAAGGCATTAATGAATGCTTCCTCACCTTTGACTTGCTTTTTAGTCAACTTCAAAATAAAGGTTTTTTTCTTACAAAAAAATCTGAACTACACATTGATCTTCAAAAATTCACCCTTGTGCTAGTTTCTATGTCAATAGGTTTTTAAGTTTTTTAAACAGATCAAATACTAAAATTAATAAATTGAATATTCAAAGAACACAGAGATGCAGAGAACTACAAAAAATAAAAAAAAATCACACATATCTAAAAATATAAGTTCTGTATTAATTAAATCAACCTAATAGTTTAATTTAGTTTATATCTATGTTCAATTTGAATTTATAAGATTATATTTTCTGATAAAGAACTTTGTTTTTGAAGTGCTAGACTTCAGTTCTATGGAGTAGAATGGAACTTAGATAAAAAAAGTTAATTCTACTTTAAAAAAAATAATCTATCAAAATGC
Organism: Suncus etruscus; assembly: GCF_024139225.1. NCBI lineage: Eukaryota > Metazoa > Chordata > Mammalia > Eulipotyphla > Soricidae > Suncus > Suncus etruscus. The sequence goes on from NC_064858.1 coordinate 43,252,362, forward strand.
ATGATTTAAGAAGATTTCAAAGTCAATGTCATTTTTAGTAATACTTTGCTTTCTGACATATATGTAAATTAATTATTTTATATTCTCAAATTTCAAATCAGACACTACACATATTATACATAAGGTAGCTTCCAGAATCTGCTAACTAGTTATAAAATATTTTCTCTTTCCACTTGGTTTTACACAACACCTGCAATTTAATCAGGATGTTTTTTGGGTGTGCCTTCACTTCCCTGTCAACATTGCAATTTTGGGTAAATGCCAACCTGTAAAAGATTTTCATCTTGAGACTGTTTCCCTTCTTGCAACACTGGTTGTACTGTTGCCAAAAACATCAACCAACTGAGGGAACATCCCCTTTTACTCACTCCCATCCATTTCTGGATTCAAATCATAAATACTGCCTACATTGGAATCTAGCCCTTTCCTTAGTAACTCACCTAAAACAATCTCTGCCAATCTCTTGTGTTAATAATTTTTATAGGTTCTTCATGTCCTAAATACTAGCTAGTCTTTTTTTGTTTTCCACTTACCGGGTGGGTTGGAGGATTCCATAATAGCTGTTTTGTCAGCCTAAATTCTATATCTAATTCTACAATTCTACACAACAGTAAAAAATAATTTCTGTTCTATCTTCTATATTTTAGAGTATTCATCTACTCCATACTATCAAAGACTTTTGATCCTAGCTCACACGGTGGGCATTGCTTATTAGGTGGAATCAGACCAGGCGATAATTTCCTAAGTGAGATAAAGTATTAGGATAAGCAATGCTGAACACCACACAATACCTCAATGTGCTGAAAGGACAAGTCTCAACTGAAAACAATGCCTATTGTAAATAGGCATGGCTTCCGGAGAAAGATGTTTATGGGCAAAAAGCTATATTTATCTAGATGTGGCCTGTACTCTATTAGAAAGAGTTTTTTCCATTGCTATTGCATTTTTAATATCAAAGCAAACTTATGATTGCTCAACTTGCTCAAAGATGTTAAATATTCATACTTTCTCGGAAGTCTTAAGTGGAAAAAAGCACCTAATAGAAACAATCTGCTGCAGTGGTCAATAGGCCTGATTCTGACTTTAGTGTTTGATAGTATTATTCAATTGGGTGAACTAGTTAGACTTGGATATTTTAACTAATATAAAGACATTTGATGGTAAATTCTATCCCATTTGATAATAATCTTTAGAATATTGAGGATAAATGGGGCTGGAGAGTTGGCACAGCAGTAAGGCATTGTCTTGCACTTGGCTGACCGAAGATGGACCACAGTTCGATCCCCCAGCATCCCATGTGGTCCCCCAAGCCAGAAATAATTTCTGAGCGCATAGCCAGGAGTAACCCCTGAGCATCATGGGTGTGGCTGAAAACAAAACAAAACAAAACAAAAAAAGAATATTGAGGATAAAGTACTTTGGTCTTTTGGGGAATTATCTCCTGTGTCTTTCTCCTGGTATGTTCAATGTTCATTTTACAAAGTTCAAATTAGAAATGAGTTTACCTTCAAATAATTAAATTATAATGATATGATACACCAATTCCTAGGATAAAGAATAAAGTAAAAACTTTACTGTGGCCTTCAATAAAATTCACTATACATCTGTAACAAATTCTCATATTCACTGTTATATCCTCATATCCACAAACCATCTGGGCTTCTTACTCTTCTTCAACATACCAGGTGTCATAACTGTTAGACTTTTACCTGCCATTAAATTGTTTATTTTTAATTGACTTTCTCTGTAAATGAAAATTAATTCAGTTTATAGAAAAGTAGTAAGTATTCTTGATGGATTCATTTATTTATATTTTTCTGATATTTGGTTCTCACCCAGTAGTACTCAAGACTTATTCTTGGCTTTGTGCTCAATGATTACTCCTGGTGGTGTCTGGGGCTCTATATTAGTGCAAGAATCAAACTATGTGCAACGGAAGCCCACTATGTGCTGTAATATATCTCTCTAGGCCCTGGACTGGATTTTTTTTAATTGTCAGAAATTTATTCTCTTGTATCTGCAGGTTAAAAAGTACATTAAATATATCAGAATGACAGTGACAAGAAGATAGTACATATTCCAAAATTAGTGCCATAACATGACTATGTAACATCACAGCATTGTGAATTTTATATGAGAAGTGGGTCGGGGGCTTAAGGTAATTTATGATTACATATAACATTTTCTTTCCACTGTCATTATTCAAAGTAGCAATATCTCCCAGAAACAGTGACCAGAAAAACAAGTACAAAAGTTCTCATTCTGGGGGCTGGAAAGATACCATGGAGGTAGGGCATTTGCCTTGCATGCAGAAGGACGGTGGTTCGAGTCCCAGCATCTCATATGATCCCCCCTGAGCCTGCCAGGAGCGATTTCTGAGCACAGAGCCAGGAGTAACCCTTGAGCATTGCCGGGTGTGACCCAAACACCAAAAGCCAAAAAAAAAAAAATAAGTTCTCATTCTGATGTTCAAATCTAAAACATGGACATGAGATAGCATATTCAAGTGGGGAAGACATTTTGAGAATAAAAGAGTCTTGAAGTGATCATCTAGACTCACTTTCAGAGAATATTATGCATTACCCCTTAAGTAATATCATCACATTATTTCTATATAAAATTTATCAAACACAAATACAATGTAGTTTGTTCCAGTATATATTAAAGTCTTGTACATTATCTAGTGAAACATTAAATATCCTTAACTTTAGCCCTTAACTTTGGAAAAATTGCCCTTCTTGGAGATAATCCAATGCGACAATCTTCTTTCATGCCCAGATGAGAAAAAAATCCTGTGGTGCAACTGAAGAGTCCCCTGACTCTATCTTCACCATAAACATTGAAGCTCATTCTTTTACTCCTTGTCATTTTCCAACCAAATCAGAAAGAGAAGGAACTATATCTATATAAGGGGAAATTGAGTCAGAATATTTTGGAAAGATCAGTGCTTCTCTCTTCTTCCCACACTTCAAACTCTGATCTAAAATCATTCTATGAGCGATGTCAAGGCCAGATCTCCTGCTTTCTGACAGCAGTCTTCCACCAAGTACTTTCCCAGTGCCACTCAGCATAATACAGCTCCAGTTATCAGGGACAGCCCAGCCTTCTCATTTCACAATCATCTGTTTTACAAACAAGAGATAAAGCCAAGAGTCAGTGAACAACTTATCAGATTTATTTCAAAGTAGTAAAAAAAAAATGAAAATGAAAGTGATGCCCATAACTTCATGGGTTAATGAGATTAAGTAAAAGTCTCTCATTTCAACCTTTGAATGAACAAAATATTTATTCTCATTATTTATTCATATTCATATTCCAGGAGGAATCTGACTCTCTCTCTATTTTTTTTGTTTTGTTTTTGGGTCACACCCGGCAATGCTCAGAGGCTACTCCTGGATCTACACTCAGAAATCTCTCCTGGCAGGCTCAGGGGACCATATGGAATGCCAGGATTCGAACCAATGACCTTCTGCATGAAAGGCAAACGCCTTACCTCCATGCTAGCTCTCTGGCCCCGGAATTTGACTCTTATATCATCATCAGAGTGGAGAAAGGTAAAGTCCTCTGAGGGTAGGAGAGGGAAAAAAGAAAGAAGAAGAATGGATGGGGTGGGTTAGATGCTAGTCTATGGAAGGTCCTCTCATGGGCTGTGAAGAAAAAATGGGCCTTTGGGCCAATGGATTTGATTCAGGCCCAGGAAATAGATCATGAGCATCAATTTAGTCTTTAAAAAAAAGATGGATCCATAAATGAATTATGTAATTTCTTGTTATATAAATTAAATAAAAATTAGTGATTATAAAGATGTATATGATTTATGAAGTATTCACATGTATAATATGATAGGCTAAGAGATTTGACTATTATTATATTACTTAATTCTTATTTAACAACTAAGATTGAAGGTGCCACTACCTTCATTTTAGGACTTAATCAAGTAAGCCTTAGAGCAATTAAGTCTCTTGCCCAGGACCACAGAGCTAAAAGATGTTCCTGAACTGGTCATAACATGGTGCTTCATTTCTCCCTGATTCCTAATATAAATTTTAAATGCTGGTTACAATTTCTTCTCAGTGGCTGCCTGAAATCTTCAACATCTTCCTATCTTTAATTTCCTCATATCCAATCAATCAAGGACTTGCCCTGTTTTCCCTCACAGTTGAATCTTCAATACAATGACTTTTCTCCCTCTCCTGGCCACTCACTATTATGTCCAGGGTTGCGGTATTTCTGTCCATCAGCAGTCTCTCCTACTCTTTCATAATAATGAGTAACAAACATGCCAAGCCTTCCCTAAGTGCTGTAAAACTCTCTTCCTCTTTTCTCATACCCAGATTTTCTTTACCAACCTCTTCTCTTGTTCTTGATAATATTTTTATATAAAATCTTTATTTAAGCACCATGATTACAAAAATGATTGTAGTTGGGTTTCAGTCATAAGAGCACCCTTCTTCACCTTTGCAACATTCCCACCACCAATGCCCACCTCCCTCTACTCTGCCCCTGCCTGTATTCGAGACAGGCATTCTACTTCTCTCACTCATTACCAATGTCATGATAGTTATTAGTGTAGTTATTTCTCTAACTGCACTCACCCTTCTTTGTGGTGAACTTCATATTTTGAGCCAGTCCTTCCAAACCTCATCTCTATTGTCTCTGGGCATTATTACAATAATGCTTTTAATTTTTCTTAAAACCTATAGATGAGTGAGACTATTCTGTGCCTACCTCTCTCCCTCTGACTTATTTCACTCAGCATAATAGATTCCATGTACATTAATGTATAGGAAATTTTCATGTCTTCATCACTCCCAACAGCTGCATAATATTCCATTGTGTATATGCACCACAGTTTCTTTAGCCATTCATCTGTTGAAGGGCATCTTGGTTGTTTGAAGAGTCTGGATATTGTAAATAGTGCTGCAATGAATATAGAGTTCAATGCAATGAATATAGTGAATAAGAGTTCCTTTCCACATGGCCGCCAGCACTGATTGTTCTTGTTCTTTGTGATGTGTGCCAGTCTCTGTAGTGTGAGATGGTACCTCTAGTTGTTTTGATTTGCATCTCCCTGATTAGTCACGTAGAGCATTTTTTCCATGTGTCTTTTGGCCATTTATATTTCTTCTTTGAGGAAGTGTCTATTGATTTTTTTCTCCCCATTTTTTGATGGGGTTAAATTTTTTTCTTGTTATGTTCTGCCAGTACCTTGTATATCTTAAATATTAGCCACTTATCTGATGGGTATTGGGTGAATAGTTTCTCCCACTCTGTGGGTGGCTTTTGTATCCTAGGCATTATTTCCTTTGAGGTGCAGAAGCTTCTCAGGTTAATATATTCCCATCCGTTTATCTCTGCTTTGACTTGTTTTGAAAGAGTTCTTTCCTCTTTGAAGATGCCTTTAGTCTCAATGCCATGGAGTGTTTTACCTACATGTTCTATATACCTTATGGTTTCAGGCCTGATATCCAAGTCTTTAATCCATTTGGATTTGACCTTTGTGCATAGGGTTAGATGGAACCTGAGTTCGTTTTTTGTTTTTGTTTTTGTTTTGCAAGTGGCTAACCAGTTGTGCCTACACCACTTGTTGAAGAGGCTTTTCTTGCTCCATTTTGGATTTCTTGCCTCTATCAAAAATTAATTGATTGAATATCTGGGGAACATTCTCTAAATACTCAAGTCTATTCCACTAATCTGAGGGTCTGTCTTTATTCCAATATTATGCTGTTTATTAAAAAACAATCCCATTCACATTAGTGTCAAACAAACTCAAATATCTGGAGTCAACTTAAGAAGTGAAGGACCTTTACTAAGAAAATTACTAAAAAAGCCTGCTTCAAGAAATAAGAGAGGATACAAGGAAATGGAAACACATACCCTGCTTATGGATTGACAGGATTAATATCATTAAAATGGCAATATCCCCCAAAGCATTGTACAGATTTTTTTTTTGGTTTTTTGGGCCACACTCGTTTGATGCTCAGGGGTTACTCCTGGCTAAGCTCTCAGAAATTGCCCCTGGCTTGGGGGGACAATATGGGATGCCGGGGGATCGAACCGCTGTCCTGATCCTTGGCTAGCACTTGCAAGGCAGACACCTTACCTCTAGCGCCACCTCGCCGGCCCCGCATTGTACAGATTTAATGCAATTCCTCTAAAGATACCCATGACATTATTCAAAGAAGTAGATCAAACATTCCTGAAATTCATTTGGAACAATAAAAAACCATGCATAATTAAAGCAATCTTTGGGAAAAGGTATATGGAAGGCATTACTTTTCCCAATTTTAAATTGTATTACAAAGCAATAGTTATTAAAAGAGCATGGTACTGATAACATTTTTAAACTGTCCTGCATCTGAAATTATATATTTGAGGTTTTTATTTAAAAACTGTTTCCCTGTGAATCTCTAGACTTAATGATTGCAGAAATTAAATGCATTTTAGTCACCTTTAGCATACCACTTTTCACCCCCCACTGAAAACTTAAATGGAGAAATAAGAGACTAATTTCAACATCCTCTTTTCCATTCTGTCTCACCCATAGTTTACTGTGTCAAAGCAAATATTTATGTATATAAAGTTCTACAAATTTTCAACATCCAGAGATTATATTTACTTTCTTTATTAGGCAATGCCACAAGCTGTCCTCTTTTTTCTTAAATCTCACATGCTTAATAATAATAATAATAATTAATAATAAAGCTACGTCAATCATTTGCTAAATATGGTTTATAGAACTTGATTCCATCTCTTAGTGTTTTTTCACCTTATTATTCATCCTGGTTTTATTGCTAAGGTTTTTCCCAAGCAATCCAAACAATCAAAGATCAGGACTATTTCCCTTTAAAACTAAAAAGAAAAAAATGTGAAAGCTTGTCATCAGATAGGAAGAAAAAAGAGAAGGCATCTCCCCAGAGAATAAACAACAGTGACTTTCTGGAGGTCAGACCAATCCACAAACAAATCTCCTTTCCCAGGCTCTTTAGATATAGGATCTTCCCATCACAGACACAGCTTTTAATATTTTATCAAATATCTTCAGAGCTTATAATTATTCCATGGAGCAAAAAAAAAAAAAACAAATAGAAAGATCTTGTAATTTCTTGTAAAACATCCTCAGATGATTATTATTTTTTATATTTATTCTGATTTTATCGACTTAGTATGGGTTTATAAGACATATTTTGAGAACATAATTTTACACCTCTCTATATATGTGTGTGTACATATATATATATATATATATATATAAGCCATGCTTCATATACTACCAAATCTTTAGCATGATCTCTCTATAAAAATGACTATTCAATACATTCTTTCCCTTTACCTTTACCTTTTCATGGGCAACCATCATAGTCTTCACAAATACTAGGAGCTATTGCGTTATTTATATTCGCTATTTTAACAAGAGCAACTAGTAATTTTTGTCAGGTCCTTACTTTTCTTATCATAGTAACCTCAATATAATAACCTCTTATAACAATAACCTCAAGTTCCATCCATCTCATAGCAAAGTTAGTTTATATTTTTAAATAGAGTGGTATTTCATTGAGCATATGTACCCAATTCTTTGTCTATTGATGGATATTTAAGTTAAATTTGAGTATGAATGTTCCTTAGAAGTAGCATTTTCATTTACTTTGGATAAATATCTATGAAAAGTATTACTGAATCACATGTCATTCCCACTTTCAGTCTTAAGAAATTCCATATTTTTTCCAAAGAGGCTACATGGACTTATATTTCTTGGAACGCACCAGGATTCCTTTATCCTATTGTAGACATTCCTTCTTGCAGCCCTTCTGAGACAGGAATTTCTTATCAGTGTGAGGTGATATATGTTTATGACTTAGTTGCATTTCCCAATAATAAATTATGTTGGATCTTTTTTTAAGTGTCTCTGAATCATCTGTGTGTTTCCTTTAGGAAGGAGTCTATTCCAAAATTTCCCCCTTTTTAATTGGGCAATTTGCTTTTTACTGTCAAGTGTATGAGCTTTTTATATATTTTGGATCTCAACCCATTGAAAGATATATGATATTCAAAAACCCTCTCCCAATTTCTAGGTTGACTTTTCTTTTTTGTGATAATTTCTCATACTGTTTAAAGTTTTTTATTTAATATTGTTCCATTTATTTGTTTTTGTTTTTCTTACCCATTCCATTGAATTTAACTTTCTAAAAACATCTCTAAGGTTGTAGTCCAGTAATGTACCACAAATGTTTTTTTCTATGCCCAGAAGTATTTTGTAATTAAAACGATGACAATGAATATAGGATTCTAATTCACTGAGAGGAAACTTTGTTAAGTAAAACCTATGAATCACTCACTGAAGCTCTTTAAGCCTCTTCTCCAAAACTAGAGTTATTCTTTCTGGGCAGGAAACTGCAGGAATGCAACATTCTTCACTAGGAAAACAGAAGGTCCACTCTAAACCACATATGCTAAACCAAAAACCCTCTAATATGAAAGACATAACAAAGTAACTTTAAAAAGGCAAGAGTGTAGAAATAATTAGAAGAAATATAGACCATTATAATAAACTGGGAAAAATTTTAGTGGGGAAGCTTTAATAAATAAAGTTAGAAATATGAGAAAATACTATACTATTAAAATACTGTGAAGCTAAAATTTATAGTTATATTTAGGCACAAGAATTTTGTTATAATATCTGTCTGCCATTTTGTATATGCTATATATCCTTTCATCATTTTTACAAAGAGAAGACCTAAGTAGACCAAATTTGAACAGCTTTGTTATTAGAAAATATATGTATATATTAACTTTCATATACTTCAACTGAGTTTATGTTAAATGAAGAGCAAGGACAAACTGGTCTCAATTTGTATAAAAATATAAACTATCAGAAAATAAATAGCAACTCTTAAAATGAAAATAACAGAAAAAAAGCCAGGAGAAGGTTTTTAGACAAAATCACAGACTCTTGGGGCCAGAGAGATAGCATGGAGGTAGGGAGTTTGCCTTGAATGCAGAAGGATGGTGGTTCAAATCCCAGCATCCCATATGGTCCCCCGAGCCTGCCAGGAGTGATTTCTGAGCATAGAGACAGGAGTAACCCCTGAGCACTGCCGGGTGTGACCCAAAAACCAAAACAAAACAAAACAAAAAAATCACAGACTCTTCCAGTAAATGAGAAAAGAAAGAGGAAAGTTGGAAAATGGAGAGAAATTCAGAAAATCACTCCAGAATATTTAGAATCATACTTGTATGAGTTTCTAGAATATAGAATAGAGCTTCAGTTACTATCTTATTTCTCTTCTTTTAGAAAAAAGTCCTTTTAAAATTATTTCCAATCTCTTTCCTATGTCTCTCATAACCACTCCAATCCTATGTTCCACTCATACTAATTCATTCAAACTGTTCTCCCAGGTCTGGAGCGATAGCTCAGTGGTAGGGTGTTTGCTTTGCACACTGCTGATCCAGGACAAACCTGGGTTCGATCCCCAGCATTCTATATGGTCCCCAAAGCCAGGAGCGATTTCTGAGCGCAGAGCCAGGAGTAACCCCTGAGCATCACAGGGTGTGGTCCAAAAGCCAAAAATAAATAAATAAAAATAAACTGTTCTCCATAAGATTGACACTTGATCAGTTTTCAGTCCTCATCTCACTGTGCTTATCATTAGCACGTAACAGAATAGATAATTCTCTCCTCCTCCTTGGAAAATAGACTTTGCTTGGCTCTTAGAACTCCACCTGCTTCCTCTTTCCTTCCCACCTACTGGTCACTTCCTCTTAGACTCTAATTTTTTACTCATCTCCCTGATTGCTGAATGTGGTGTGCCTCTGGCATCAGACTTTGATCTCTTTATAACCTACAGTTTCCCAGTAGACTATCTTGTCTAGTCTCATGGAGTATTGCTGATTGTATCCACACCCCTATCTCCAGTTCTCATCCCTTAAATTATAATGCAGAAATCACTGTCCAACTGCCAATTTTCAAGTTGAATTTGGATGTGTAAAAAGGAATCTCATACTCCTAATAACAAATCCCAATCTTCTAACTTATATTTCACTACCAATCCATACAAAGAATAAAATTAAGAAATTGTAAATTTTTTATAAATTGTAAAGTTCTATTTATCTGACATGAAAAACACTACAAACATAAATTAATATTAAATCAATATTAAAAATTCAACATTAGAAAAATAAAAACGTTAGGAATTTTATAAATATTCTAAAACTTTTTGTGAGTAAATAATTGATTGTATACAACAAACTGGAATAAGATTATTAAATCTCTCAGTAGAAAAAACAAGATAATTTGAAAAAAAGATGTTTTAAAAATTCTGATAAAATACGGGCCAGAGGGGTGGCACTAGAGGTAAGGCGTCTGCCTTGCAAGCACTAGCCTAGGATGGACCACAGTTTGATCCCCCAGTGTCCCATATGGTCCCCCCCACAAGCCAGGAGCGATTTCTGAGTGCATAGCCAGTAGTAACCCCTGCACATCAATGGGTGTGGCCCAAAAACAAAAAAAACAAACAAAAAAATCTGATAAAAATACATTTCAAAAAATGTAATCCAATTAAATAATAATTTGAATTTTAATGTTATATTTTTTTCAAATCTTGAATTTTAGGTTTAAAAATAAATTACTTCTAAGTACTTTTAATTAGGAAAAAACTATTGAGAGTCATACTTTACTAATATGAGACAGTAGTTTGTTTTATTTGGGGGGGGGTCACACCCGGCATCGCTCAGGGGTTACGCCTGGCTCTATACCTGAAATCACTCCTGGCAGGCTCGAGGGACCATATGGGATGCCGGGATTTGAACCACAAACTTTCTGCATGCAAGGCAAACGCTTTATCTCCATGCTATCTCTCCAGCCACTGAGACAGTAATTTTTAAAAAGAGAAAAATTAGAAGGAATACTGAATACAGAACATAGGAATCTAAAGAGGAAAAAAAATACGGACAATTTGGAAAATAATGTTGAACATCAGATCTGATTCAATTCAAATCAGAACAAGAGAACACAGAACTGTAGAAATCTCAAATTCAAAAGAACTATTAGATCACATATTACACTGATATCAATATTTAAGACATTTAAAAATTGTTCTTTTTTTTGTGATTTTGGACCACATCTAATGTGCTCAGCTGTGTACAGTTTCTTGCTCTGTACACTGAAATCATACCTGGTGATGATCAGGAGACCATATGAGATGAGGGGATTGAACCCAGGTAACTCACATCAAGGCAAGAGCCCTACTCGTCGTATTACTCCACTTCCAGTATAACAGGAAAATTTTATACTTGAGTAAGATTTCCTTGTAATTTAAACTTTAAAGGAAAAAACTCAAGGTGAAAAAAATATATAGGCATTTTTGTGGTGTTTCTGTGATAATGTTTGTGGAGCTATAAACATTTAAATTCTGATAGCAAAAGTTGTAACACATTTACAAATATGTTACATACATATGTGCGCGCGCAGACACAAATACATCCTCATGCTAGGGTGAAAAAAGTATCTTGGTTTTGATCAATGTAGAAAAATTGGGTCCAATTAAAGTGTTTAATTGAGAATATATAAATTGAGGTCAATAGGAGAAAAAAAAAGAAGGAAAAGAAAGAAAGAAAGAAAGAAAGAAAGAAAGAAAGAAAGAAAGAAAGAAAGAAAGAAAGAAAGAAAGAAAGAAAGAAAGAAAGAAAGAAAGAAAGAAAGAAAGAAAGAAAGAAAGAAAGAAAGAAAGAAAGAAAGAAAGAAAGAAAGAAAAGAAAGAAAGAAGAGAGAGAGGAAGGATGGAAGAAGGAAGGAAGAATGAAGGAAGGAAGGAAGCAAGGAAGGAAGAAAGATGAAGCACAAAAGGTGGGAAATAATAAAGATCAATATGTTATATACTTCCTCTCTTTTTTCTCATTTACCAATAGAGATAATTTCTCCATTATCTCTGAGCTGGGCCACCTGGACCTTCCAACTGCCAAATTCAGGCAACCTTCCAAATTCAGGATGATGAACTTTACATTCTTAAAGACTGAAGCTTCTCTTGAGGAAACAAGAGCCAGATTAACCCAGTGGTAAGCACTGGATTAGTTAGTCTGGCTGTGCCAAGAAAAGAGACCAAGAGAAAGGACCCAATATTAGCAAACAACTCATTTTCTCCTGGAAAAAGTCCCATAAACTAGAAAATGAACAGCATATAGTAAATTGTTGCATTACTGGTTACCTCTAAGAAGTATCATCATTTTCTAAGAGAAACAAAACAGGAACAAACTTAACATGGAATGCATGACTTAAATTTAGCTTAAAGTAGACTGAGTAGAAAAATCTTATGTGCCAAGAAAAGAAGCCATCAGCAATATCAGAGTATGCAAAGGTCCAACTTGTGGCAAGGAATGATTAGAGCTATGGCTGGTAGATAAATAGGTTGATGATATTTATTTGTAAGCTATGCTAAATAATTTAGACTTGATCCTGCCAGGTTTGAGGGATCAGAAAACATTAAAGCAGAGGGATCAGAGCAATGGCACAGTGGTAGGGTGTTTGCCTTGCACATGGCTGTCCCAGGACGGACCGCGGTTCGATTCCCCAGCATCCCATATGGTCCCCCAAGCCAGAAGCGATTTCTGAGCGCATAACCAGGAGTAACCCCTGAGAATCACCGGGTATGGCCCAAAAATCAAAAAGAAAAAGGAAAGAAGAAAGAAATATGAGAATTTATTTTTGTAAATTTAAAGGAATATTTCAACTATACTGTATGAGCTATAACAGGGAAAACCCTAGAGCAAGGAGTCTCTAGATGCAGTGGGGTGAGAGATATATAGTACAGTGTTTAGAATGCAGACTTAGCATGCACTAGGCCCAGAGTCAGTTTGTTGTCGCACATGATACACTGAGCATAGTACAGCCCAGTACCAGACTGAAGGCCCCAGCTCCATTGAAATGGGCCAATTAACCCTGCCACTGTAGGGCTCCCAGGCATTATTTTATCCTTGGTCCTGCCATATTGGCCAAGAATCATCAACAATATTCCATGAAACATATGAGTACCACTTAGAAGTGTTCCATCCCCCACCACATCTCTCTCTTTCTCTCTTTCTCTCTCTCTCTCTCTCTCTCACTCTCTCTCTCACTCTCTCATATGCACACACATATATAAATGCATACACAGATACACACAAAAGAGTCCTGGATTTTACCCTCTGCACCATATAGTCCACCAAATACTACCAGGAGCAACCTCTAAAACCATACTGGGCATAGATTGCGCCGTTACTAGATTTGGACCAAACAAAATCATAAAAACAACCCTGAATCTGGGAAACGAGCTGAGTCAAAACACAGAGAGTCTAAAGTATTGTAGAAATAGAGAAAAGAAATGATACCCGTCATCAAATGATAAAGATATGAACATCTCCTTCACAAAGATAGGAAGATCTTCTAAGGGAAAAGTAAGGGTCAGGACAGTAGAATGAAGGCTATTGTCCCCAGAAAAAACAAGTAGATGGGGTGACTCTTAGGTACTTTATTAATGTGCCTTTCTATGTTATAGAGTGTGAAACTCTCCTAAAGAGGCCTATATTCCTTTGACAAATCTATGAAGTATTCAACCAGCTATCGTCACTGTTATTTCTTGAGTACTTTAAGTGAAGAGTTAGGATGACTGCGATCACTCATTTCTCAATTACTATGTGGGAGTAAGTTCCTGTGAAAAAGTGACCTCTTACAGAAAGAAATATTTCTAAGTGCTCATCATGAAACAGCTCCTCCCTGTTTTACAAAAGTATTTCTCTACTCATACTGAAAGCTGTTTATGTCCTACTCATCTCTTCTGGCTGTACATCAGGATTTTCCCTTTTGTACACTGCAGTGACAGTTTCTTTTCTTTTCATTCCATCATTCACACTACCAGCAAGTTTATCTGCTGAAATCCTACTTTAGTCATGTTATTCATTGGTCAAAAAAACTTTATTTTCCCCAAGCAGAAGAGATAAATACATGTTCTTTGGTGTCTTTCCAATATAATCATTTTAATCTCTCCCCAAATCTAGAAAATATGATTATTGTCATGATGCTAAATACAAAATTATCAAAACAAAAATCAGTGTCTCAATCAAAAGTTGAATGCCACTCCAATTTTCCTCTCTCTTCTACTCAGCCTTTTATTAAAGTCCTTTAAGATCTATAGTTCCAATCTCTCTTCCTAGTCCTCTCTCTTGTAATGTGTTTTCGTTTGATGCTCAGGGTTTACTCCTGGCTAAGTGCTCAGAAATTGCCCCTGGCTTGGGGGGACCATATGGGACGCCGGGGGATCGAACCGCAGTCCTTCCTTGGCTAGCGCTTGCAAGGCAGACACCTTACCTCTAGCGCCACCTCGCAGGCCCCGTAATGTGTGTGGTTTTTTTTTTTAATTGAGGTACCTATGGGCCTCATTTTTAAGCTCTCTGGTTTCCAAAAGCAGGCTACAGGTATATCAACTCCTAAAAATTTTTGTATTTATTTTAAATAGTTAAAGAATTCAAAACATTATCGAGTTCTGAACACATATAAACCCTGAAAAAGTAAAGAAAACTGTGCAGGAGAATTCAGATTTAGGAACTAGAATTACTCTCTCATCACTCTTCTCTCCTTCATGTCTTTGACCTTGGATGACTGCTTGACTCATATAATCTAGTTGCTCTCTAATATCAAAACTGTATCGCTTTTCCTCACTGTAGTTCTTGCAGATAACACTGATCACCTTGGCCAATTTCTCCTTTGAACATAGAACTCATGGCCTTTTCAACAAATTTTGTACAGTTTTCTTTTTTATCCAACATAAAGTACTCTTTAGAAAACTTTTCTGAGATCAACTGACTCAAAGTGAAGAAGCCAATACCATTCATTTTAATGGGGGAAAAAATGTAGCTTTCCTAGACTCAGGAAATGACCTCCTAAATGACATAAAATCAGACATAAAACCAAAAACACTAGTGTATAATAGAAACGGTGCAATAAACTCCCAGAACATGTAAGCTCCCAAGAAGTAGCTTAGATGTGTCATTTTTGCTGGTTATATACATAGTACCTTTAATTTGACTGTTACAAAACAAATGCTGAGCACAATTTTTGCTTTTGTAATAAAAATTAAAATCCTTTTTAATTTGTTATCAAAAGCAGATACTAGTATAAGTCTTTAATTAAAAAAAAGAATAAAGTAGAATAAAATTGTTCTAAAATAAGAACTGAAAATTAGGAAATACCTGCAATTAATAGACCATCACCTTTCACTATAACCACTTTGGTTATAGTGGTTAAATCACCTAAATCCAAATTATTGTTTAAGGACTAAAGTGTGGTTCAATTGTAGAATATGTAACAATAAAGGAAAATTTGAGATGGACTTGTAGAGGATGAAAGAGAGTGAATAATCTCTGGGGCATGGTGGAAATCGGGCTTGCTTCAAATGAGACTATATACCCCCTCACAATGCTAACAAAAATGGTACACCTCTGTGAAAGCACTAATATCTGATTACCAAGAAAATCATCTCACCTTTTATGTCCATTCTTGGCATTATTTCCTATATTTCATCAAGGGGATTTATCAATATTTTTGTTTATATCTTTTTATTCATGAAGCTAGCAGAACATTTCATACATACAGGTATCCTTTGCCATCAGTATTCTAATTACTCATATATTTATCTAAGTGAATGGCAAACATTTTTACACAAAATTTCCTGCCACAGTAAAAATATTTATTACTTGATTATTTACAGAGCACAAATGAAAATGTCCAATGTGCATAATTCTGCATGCAAGGCAAGTAAGTGTCTTGCCTCTCTACTATCTCACCAAAACTGCAACACTATATTTTGAAGATCATAATTGAAGCAACTTTCACTAACAGTGAGTTTGAAATCAGTTTATTCTACAAATTTACAATGGTGACTAACATTGGTTAGTTAGGAAGTAAATGCCACATTCAATTCAAAAGGAGATGAAGACAAAGACAAGGACTCAACATATTCAAAGATACACAAGGTGAAGATTAAGCTAATGCCTGTAAATATTCCAAGACCTTTCTATCCTGGGGATAGATACTCTGCTAGTGGGAATGCCGTCTTGTCCAACCTTTATGGAAAGCGATATAGAGATTTTTCCAAAAGCTGGAAATTGAGCTCCCATATGATCCAGCTAAAACACTCCTAGGGATATACCCTAGGAACACAAAAAATACTTTACAAAAATCCCTTCCTCACACTTATCTTCATTGCAGTGCTATTTATAATAGCCAGACCCTGAAAACAACGCAGATGCCCTTCAACGAGTGAATATTTGTAATCAAGGTGTTTAAATAAAGATATTAATCAAAAAAAAAGAAGAAGAAACTTGGGTTTAGTGAACAGTAAAAATATTGAAAACTATTGGCATCACAAATCCAGGACATATACCTGAGGATTTCATTGACAAGGGTCTCAATGCTCATCACTTGTTATTGACTGGAAACAGAGTAGAGAGAGCCCTTATATTAAATACCAAATTTGAAATCAATCGGAAATCTGTCATTGCAAGTGAATATGGCCAGAGGATGCAAAAAGTGTTATATTAAAGCACATACATACTTGCAGAGTTCCAGCCTATCAGCTGATCAGAGGAATTGACTATATCCATTGATACTCATGTAAAGCTTGTGGCTTTGAGCTATAGTTTCATCTAAGGCCTAAATAATCATTCAGTCGTATGTATTCAGATAATGCCAAAAACATTACTTCCTCGGACATTACTTCCTTGGACATGGACATAGATAACTTCAGTCATTATTTGTTCTATCCACTGCTCCCCTTAAGCACTTTTCCCTTCATCTTCAGTCCTATCAATCAGCAATTATGATCACAACTTCCATTCTATCCTCCCCTCTCACACCAACTTTGTTCAACAAAAAGTCACTATTTTTATTTTATTTTTTTTTTTTTGCTTTTTGGGCCACACTGGTGACACTCAGGAGTTACTCCTGGCTATGCGCTCAGAAATCGCTCCTGGGTAAACATATGGAACACTGGGGGATCGAACCACGGTCTGTCCTAGGTTAGAGCGTGCAAGGCAAATGCCCTACAGCTTGCGCCACAGCTCCAGCCCCATTGTAACCCATCCCCCCTTTCTTCCTGTGTAACTTGATCTTACCTGCAAGACCCATTCCTGGGAGGGGTCTTGCTATGTGTAACTTTACCTGCTAGACTTTCCCATTCCTTGGGAGGGATCTTGGAAGATTATAAAGAGTTTAGCCTAAGGGGCAAAAGGGGATTAAGGACTTTTGCCAGCATGGAGAGGTAACAGGAGGAGACATGGCTGGAAAAGGCTAAGACGCAGGACAAGCTAAGGATAGCATGCGTAAATGGTTAAGATAGACCACACATGTGGTGGATAGGGCATGAATAAAGCTGATACTTCCTGAAGTCTGCTTGTAAATGAGATTTCTACCCGCCGCTCTCTTGGACCCAGATACCCGCCAGCTGAAGGGGGTTGTAGAGCCACGTGGCCTGGGATGGCAGAGAAAGGTCCCTCCATCAACATCTACCACTATCCAAGCCCATCCTAAGGCTGTCTTACAACACCCCATAAATCACTGTTTTTAAATGAACTTCCTTATTTTGTTTAGCTAAGCTGCATTTTGAATTGGTTATCTACCATAGTACTTCTTCACTTTTTGTATGATAGCTCTTGTCCTTGTAGGGGGGAATTGTCATTTGATTTTATACTGCATGCTACTATTTTGTTCTACATTCAAATACATGTACTAACAGCAGATTATTACTAAGTAAGTGCTTTTTTAATTGCTTTATAGCATGTAAGAAACCCCTTACATACTGTCAAATATTTAAAGCTATTATAGCTTTAAATTTATCTTTGATAAATAGTGATAAGATAATGTTGATAAAATACAGATAAAATTTGACAACAATGTTAATGCATTAATTTTCCATTTATAACAGTGAATTAGAGCCTTTATTTGCCAATATTTAGGATAACTCAGCAAGCATGCCTTTATTACCTTGGGATCCAACAGGCGTGTTTTAGCCAAAAAAGTCTATTTTCACAGAAAACCTGCACATTGCTGCTGATAGCAATTTGACTCATAACTGTGAAAACTTGAAGACAACTAATACATCCTCCAGTACATGCATGACCGAGCTGCAGATGCTCCAATCAAGTCGAAAGTATTGACTATAATTCCAACTATTTGACTTTCCATTAAAGGCAAAATTATGGACACCCATGAAAATTTATGATTTTCTGGGACACAAATAAAACACAGAATTATTTATTGGAGGTGGGACTATTCCCAAGTAGTGTTCAAGAGGGCAAAAGAGCTACTCTCAGAACCCCAAAGGCATGTGATCAGGTTGGCTGGAGGGTTAATATAGAGCCCAAGGATGCAGTACTACTTTGGTCATGTGGTTCCAGAATCTATTAGGATCACTCTGGACCATCTCAGTAATGCACTGGAGACCATGTGATGGTGGGGATCAAATAACTCCTGGGCTATCTTTTGGATATTGGTTACCAATATAATGATAGATATAGGTTATTAAACATTTATTCAAAATAATATAGTGTACCACAACCACGAGGACCCCTAACATAAACTATTCACTTCAGCCCATATGTTGAATCAGTGCAGGTCCAACAATTGTAATGAATGTGCATCTCTTGTGGAAGACTGAAAAGGTTATACATGTATGGGGGAAAAGACAGATGAGAAAAAGCTGTACTATCTCAATTTTGCTGTCATCTAAAAATGCTCTCAAAAATTAAAATATGGAGACTAAAGTGATATTACTTAAGGTAGGGTGCTTACTTTGACAGCTCTGGTTCTAACCCAGGCATACCATATGGTCTGAGCCTATCAGGAATGACTACTGAAGGCAAAGCTAAGAGTAAAGCCCAGAGTCACACCAAAAACAAACAAAACAAGAAAGTAAAATCTTAATTAAAAAGTTTTAAATTTAAAAATTAAATAATTTGAGTAACAGATAACCTTATACAATGAGTTATATACAGAAAAACATGTGGTTTTATATGCTGTGTGTACAGATAAGTTACATAAATATGAATAAATATATAAATGTATGTACATATAATACTTATAAATATGAATCTATACATCTCTGTTTCATCATCCTCTAGTAGCAAGGCTAATCTTCAATTCTTTCTTTCTTTTGGGAGGGGGTTGAGACACATCTGGCAACAGCACTCAGGGATTAATCGTGGCTCTGCGCTCAGGAATCACTGCTAGGAGGCTCAAGGGACCATATGAGGTGTCAGGGATTGAATACAAGTCTCTGTACTAACACTCCAGCCCCTAACTCTCAACTGCTACATGATAAAAAAGAGTTTTACATCAATATCTACCTTGCCTTGAATGGGTGAGGCCTCAGGTTTTGTTACCACAACACCAAAACAAAACTTTGTGATTTAATTTTTACTTTTCAATTTACTTATAAAAAAAAAAGTAGTTTTCCTCTTCATAACTAAAATCATTCTGCTACCAATCTCTATCATTGTTACTTGTTTTTAATAAAATAGACCTTTATTCTTTTCTTTTTCACTAGCTGTGGGTGCATCTGGCTGCGCCCTTGTTAAGGAAATAGGCAGAAGATGTGATTGCATGATCATGCTTCTATAACACAGGCCTTAATTTCAATTATCCTCATGTAACAACAAAATAGAACCCCAGTAAATGTGAAACATCTGATGATTATAGCTCTGAGATTGACCAGATTGCAATCAACTGGAACTTCCTTCTACCTAATTTTAATTCCATTTGAGAATTATCCATGATAATTTGACCCAGGTCTCTTCATGAAGGAGAATTATCTTAGAATTTACAATTTTATTAACCTCTTATGATTAGAAAAAGAAATATTCCAAACTTCCTTCTTGATTACTCTAAGCTGTGACTGTTTCCTTTGCCTGAGTTAAGTTTGTCTTACTTGCATTTAATATGGCAAATCTAGTGTGACCAATGTAATCTGAGAAAAAGAATACCATAAAGGAGTCTTATTTAAATCATATGCTGCAGCATAACAGTCAACATAATTTTTAATAAATTTTCAGTAACTGAGGGTCTATTTAGGACAAATTCTAATAAAAGTCAAATTAATGATAACTTAGAAAACCTACATGATGCTCCCTCCTCTCATTGGATGAACTTAATCACTTCCTTTCTTAAACATAGAGACAAAATATATTAAGATTAAGCATGGACTCACTTTTCAACTCTGAGCTAGGGACAGGAGTAATGAAGGAAAGTAATCAAAATAACCCTTTCTCTAATCAAAATCGGATAACCAAATTACAAACTCAGGGTTATGTTGTTTTCAAAAGAGACATTTTAAATTGTCATGAAATTAAAATTAGATGAACATGCAACATTTTGTTAAGCCATTAAGTATTGTAAAATAACTCATAAGTATCGTATGTGATTTAAAGTATGTTGTTGATTGATCACTAAGGTAAGAATAAAAATTGAGGACATAAAGGAAGATCTGAGAAATGTTTAAAACAGTTTTTCCTTTAACAGTTTTGAAAAATATTCTAATTTAATTTTCTAATTCTGCCTACATTTTTTAGAAATAGTGATACTTAAGAAGTTAGGTAGTTCTGTAAGTTCTAGCATATAACCTATAGAGATCCTCAAAGCTTCAAATAACTTTAACTATCTTTAAATGACTTTAACCATGGTGCTTAAATAAATAAATAAATTATTTTCATTAAAAATACAATAAGAGGGCCGGGAAGGTGGCGCTAGAGATAAGGTGTCTGCCTTGTAAGCTCTACCAAGGAACGAATCGCGGTTCGATCCCCCGGCGTCCCATATGGTCCCCCCAAGCCAGGGGCGATTTCTGAGCACATAGCCAGGAGTAACCCCTGAGCGTCAAACGGGTGTGGCCCAAAAACCAAAAAAAAATAAATAAAAAAAATAATACAATAAGAAATAAAATAAAATAAACAACTTTAACATCAAATAAGCATATTTATTACTAAAAAATATTCCACATACTTCACAGTTAGTACTATTTACTCAATATAAAGATTATAGCATTAAGGACACAAAATCCAAGAGAACAAGACCATCTCTGTCCTGTTTCTAGCTCTATTCTTTAAAATTAGTGTGACTAGTTTGTATCTGCTTTACTAATCATTGCTACATGAATGACTATGTCCATGTACCAATATTGGCACCCAGATTTTAATAATAATGGTTCCAACTTACTTCAGTCATGCAAAACTAACTAATTAAACTTAATAAATTGAGGACTTCTTTGTTCTAGGTACTGGATTTATAACCATGAACACACACAAAAAAAGATTCAAAGAATCTTCATACCAATAGAGCTTACCTTGTCATGAAAGGAAACCAATAAATGTACTAATAAAATACAGCAAAGAGCAGGTTTATTGTTATAGTAACTATTATTGAACTAAACAAAAAAGGAAGATAAAAGGGTGATAGTATGGGAGAGAAGGAACTTTCTGGACTATTTAATGTATAGCAAGCAGAGGCTTGGTGTGGCTACAGTAGTAGAGTCAAAGGGAGAGAGTACGGAGATGAGGTTAAAAACCCAACCAAGCTGGGACAAACAGAGAATACAGCAGATAAGCTACTTGCCATACATGTGGCTAAACTGGATTCAACCTCCGACAGACCCTCTATGGTTTTTGAACACCACTGAATGATCTCTGGATGGAAAGATAAGAGTAAGCCCTGAACACCACTTGATGTGATATCACCATCAACCCCCCTCAAAAAAATATCTCCAGCCAAGAGATATTGGCATTCTGATGGTGAGTGTGGTACAATAGCATAATAAACCTAATATATTAATTATATTATAAATAAGAATATCACAATAAAAGCTGGGTCAGAAATTAGTTTTTCAGTTAAAAAGAAATAAAATGGAAAAGCCAGACATTAAGAGGTTCTCACTCTGAACAAAACTGGGAATCATGTGAGGAGTTTGAGCAAAAGAAACACTAGGCAAGTTTACTTTAGAGAAGGTTCGTTCTGCTTGCTGGGTTGAGAACAGAGTGAGGTAGAACTGTAGCAAACACAGAGCAAGCAGAAAGAAAGTTATCTTGATATCTAGATAACAGAACGAGGCAGAACTGGAGCAAATATAGAGCCAACAGGAAGAAGTCTATCTTGATATCTAGATAGGATGCTGATGTTGCTTTAATTTTTGGTCCACCTTGTCTGGCCATGTGAGAACTGATTTATATAGTTTTTAAATCTATTTTCCACCAACTTGAGTTAAGTAGCATTGTTGCCATTTTACAGATCAGAAAACTGATGCTAATTGGTTTGACCTGCCCCAAAGTTATTCTTCTACAACTGGGCAGAGAGAGAATTCAAATATAAATATGGGGCTCAGAGGAATTACTCGATGTCTTGGGAAACCTGATTTGGAAGCCTATGGTCACATATTCAATCACTGGTGCACCTGCATCCAGTATAATTCTAGCAACTCTGCTCTCCATTACTCCTGACACTACAAGAAATTTCTGCCACTGAACAGACAGGTGCATTCATGCACTGCAAGTAAAGGATGAAATCCCCAACAAGCACTCCTGCTAAAAATAAAAGATGTGCTAGCCCATGGCCAAGAAGTGAACATTGCTTCAATAATATAGGAGTCATAGCTAAGTCATAGCTAAGTCCCACACCTGCTGCACTCATCACCTCTCGTTTATGACTCCAGGTATGCCAATATTAGGAATGGCATCAACAGGACTCTTTTGGAGTGAGTGCAGGCACCCTTTCCCTGTCTTCAGGCCTCCATAAACATGCTCCACAAAAGCCTTAGTATCAGCAATAGTGCTTAAATTTCCTGGACCATGTGGCCACATTTGCGGCTGTACAACAACTCCAAATTTTGTAACATTTTCATCCCTGTAGGAACACACCAATTTAGCCACTAATGTGTACTGAAGCCACCATTGTTCAGAAACAAAAGAAGTAACAGCATGATCAACTAGCAGCAAGAGCTTCCTAATCCTCCTGACAATGAATTATCAACCTCAGTGCATGTGCATAATACAATAATTTTCTTGCATTTTCTTGTTGCTGTACTCTTTGGTTTTTGTATAGGAGGAGGGTTGAGTTTGCTGTTGAATTAAGGGACTCTACAATGGTCCTCAAACTACGGCCTGCGGGCCACATATTATATTTATTCCCATTTTGTTTCTTCACTTCTAAATAAGATATATGCAGTGTGCATAGAAATTTGTTCATAATTTTTGTTTTTACTATAATCTGGCCCTCCAACAGTCTGAGGACAGTGAACTGGCCCTCTGTTTAAAAAGTTTGAGGACCCCTGCTAGAACATCACATCTTAAGAAGACTAAGACTTGAGGTGGGAGAAATCTTGTGTTGCGATTCTATGCAGCTGTGGACACCAGCTAATGCTGTGCCAGCACCACAGCTGGGTATGGGTGAAGCCCCTAGTCATCACAACAACAATGAAGTAAAGGGGAGTGAAGGGAGTGAAGACTTAATTATAAGTCTGTCTGATTATTAAATTTCGTACTGCAGCGTTTTCACCAAAGACTGTTTTCACAAAGATTTTCAAGATGTTTTGTGTTCATAGGCTTTAATATATCTAGAGACCCTGTTAGCACCCACTTGAAGTGACAGACATTGATCAGCCTACTCTTCCAGATCTGTCCTTAACTTCTTGTGCCATGAAACCTTGAGTACTACATTTCCTGCAGGGGCCCTATGGATGTTCCAAATGATTAACAGGTGAAGATCGTGTAAGTGGTAGACCATAGCATGAGACTAAGGGGTTTACAGGAAGGAAACAAGACCAAAGGGGGTGATGGCTGGAAAACAGTGAGAAACATTGCTTTAGGGTAACCAAACTAACTGACTTTTTATTATCTAGGTGTTTTTTTTTTAACTACCTTAAGATGTGAGGCTTCTAGCTCTTCAATAGAACTCACCTAGCTTTCATAGTAGGGTCTCTGTTTATAGCCTGCCTGCTATTTTGTCCTTTGGTCTCTGAATATTTTCGAGTGGCAGCTGCTCATCGCTTGCTATACCTGCTCAGACACTCATATGGGGAATGAAAAAGATTCTTGTATTGGATCTTGCAAAGAATTAGCCACTTAAAAGTTTGGCTAGACGTCAGTTGTATCCATATCACCAGACAAAATCCACCTTCTAAATTATAAAGACATGTGGCACTATGAAGACTAAGACTTGGGGTGGGAGAAATCTTGCCTCATTATCAGATTATTTAACTTCTTGAGTTTAGGTTTCATTTTTATTTCATTTCTATCTTTCTCTTTCCATTTCCATACAATACCTGATGCTCTAGAGTCCCTCAATTTAACATCAAACTCAGCCCTCCCTTATACAAAGTTTGTGTGCCTGCCCTCTGAGCGATCACCCTCAAATTTTTTTATACACACAAACATTTTATATTTTATAGTACATTATACATGCTATGTACAACGTGCATTATTTCCTTAACCCCATGTATATAAGCAAGTACTAGATATTCATATAGTACATTAGACATATTATGTATAACGTACATAACATTATTAACCCCATGCATATAAGCAAGTACTAGATATTCATATAGTACATTAGACATATTATGTATAACGTACATAACATTCTTAACCACATGCATATAAGCAAGTACTAGATATTCATATAGTACTCCCTAACATTCATAGTATAGAAGCTTTGAATTCCTGGACAACTTCATTTGTTTGATGCTGTCATCCCTAAAGAAATACCCCAATTTAACAGACTGGACTTATTACAAGAGTTTACTAAACTTTCTGCTATTGTATTAGTAACTTCATTGGTAATACAACAATTTTAACAAATAAGCTTGCTACTGTATTTTTTTTTAGAATATTAGAGTTTTTTTAAATTTATTTAAACACCTTAATTACATACATGATTGTGTTTGGGTTTCAGTCATGTAAAGAACACCACCCATCACCAGTGCAACATTCCCATCACCAATGTCCCAAGTCTCCCTTCTCCCCACCCGACCCCCACCTGTACTCTAGACAGGCTCTCCATTTTCCTCATACATTCTCGTTATTAGGACATTTCAAAATGTAGTTATTTCCCTAACTAAACTCATCACTCTTTGTGGTGAGTTTCCTGAGGTGAGCTGGAACTTCCAGCTCTTTTCTCTTTTGTGTCTGAAAATTATTATTACAAGGGTGTCTTTCATTTTTCTTAAAACCCATAGATGAGTGAGACCATTCTGCGTTTTTCTCTCTCTCTCTCTCTCTGATTTATTTCACTCAGCATAATAGATTCCGTGTACATCAATGTATAGGAAAATTTCATGACTTCATCTCTCCTGACAGCTGCATAATATTCCATTGTGTATATGTACCACCGTTTCTTTAGCCATTCGTCTATTGAAGGGCATCTTGGTTGTTTCCAGAGTCTTGCTATGGTAAATAGTGCTGCAATGAATATAGGTGTAAGGAAGGGGTTTTTGTATTGTATTTTTGTGTTCCTAGGGTATATTCCTAGGAGTGGTATAGCTGGATCGTATGGGAGCTTGATTTCCAGTTTTTGGAGGAATCTCCATATCGCTTTCCATAAAGGTTGAACTAGACGGCATTCCCACCAGCAGTGGATAAGAGTTCCTTTCTCTCCACATCCCCGCCAACACTGTTTATTCTCATTCTTTGTGATGTGTGCCATTCTCTGGGGTGTGAGGTGGTATCTCATCGTTGTTTTGATTTGCATCTCCCTGATGATTAGTGATGTGGAATATTTTTTCATGTGTCTTTTGGCCATGTGTATTTCTTCTTTGTCAAAGTGTCTGTTCATTTCTTCTCCCCATTTTTTGATGGAGTTAGATGTTTTTTTCTTGTAAAGTTCTGCCAGTGCCTTGTATATTTTGGAGATTAGCCCCTTATCTGATGGGTATTGGGTGAATAGTTTCTCCCACTCAGTGGGTGGCTCTTGTATCCTGGGCACTATTTCCTTTGAGATGCAGAAGCTTCTCAGCTTAATATATTCCCATCTGTTAATCTCTGCTTTAACTTGCTTGGAGAGTGCAGTTTCCTCCTTGAAGATGCCTGTAATGTCCTGGAGTGTTTTGCCTATGTGCTGTTCTATATATCTTATGGTTTGGGGGCTGATATCGAGGTCTTTAATC
Organism: Suncus etruscus; assembly: GCF_024139225.1. Classification (NCBI taxonomy): domain Eukaryota; kingdom Metazoa; phylum Chordata; class Mammalia; order Eulipotyphla; family Soricidae; genus Suncus; species Suncus etruscus. The sequence goes on from NC_064858.1 coordinate 43,278,527, forward strand.
CATTTGGATTTTACCTTCGTACATGATGTTAGCTGGGGGTGTCTAAGTTCAATTTTTTGCAAGTGGCTATCCAATTGTGCCAACACCAATGTTGAAGAGGCTTTCCCTGCTCCATTTAGGATTTCCTGCTCCTTTATCAAAAATTAGATGGTTGTATCTCTGGGGAACATTTTCTGAGTATTCAAGCCTATTCCACTGATCTGAGGACCTGTCCTTATTCAAATACCATGCTGCTTTGATAACTATTGCTTTGTAGTACAGTTTAAAGTTGGGGAAAGTAATTCCTCCCATATTCTTTTTCCCAATGATTGCTTTAGCTATTCGAGGGTGTTTATTGTTCCAAATGAATTTCAAAAGTGTCTGATCCACTTCTTTGAAGAATGTCATGGGTATCTTTAGAGGGATGGCATTAAATCTGTATAATGCCTTGGGGAGTATTGCCATTTTGATGATGTTAATCCTGCCGATCCATGACAGGGTATGTGTTTCCATTTCCGTGTGTCCTCTCTTATTTCTTGGAGCAGAGTTTTATAGTTTTCCTTGTATAGGTCCTTCACATATTTAGTCAAGTTGATTCCAAGATATTTGAGTTTGTGTGGCACTATTGTGAATGGGGTTGTTTTCTTAATGTCCATTTCATCCTTATTACTATTGGTGTATAGAAAGGCCATTGATTTTTGTGTGTTAATTTTGTAGCCTGCCACCTTGCTATATGAGTCTATTGTTTCTAGAAGCTTTTTGATAGTCTTTAGGGTTTTCAAAGTAGAGTATCATGTCATCTGCAAACAGTGAGAGCTTGACTTCTTCCTTTCCTATCTGGATTCCCTTGATATCCTTTTCTTGCGTAATCGCTATAGCAAGTACTTCCAGTGCTATGTTGAATAGGAGTGGTGAGAGAGGACAGCCTTGTCTTGTGCCAGAATTTAGAGGGAAGGCTTTCAGTTTTTCTCCATTGAGGATAATATTTGCCACTGGCTTGTGGTAGATGGCCTTCACTATATTGAGAAAGGTTCCCTCCATTCCCATCTTGCTGAGAGTTTTGATCAAGAATGGGTGTTGGACCTTATCAAATGCTTTCTCTGCATCTATTGATATGATCATGTGGTTTTTATTTTTCTTGTTATTGATGTTGTGTATTATGTTGATAGATTTACGGATGTTAAACCAGCCTTGCATTCCTGGGATGAAACCTACTTGATCGTAGTGGATGATCTTTTTAACGAGGCATTGAATCCTATTTGCCAGGATTTTGTTGAGGATCTTTGCATCTGCATTCATCAGTGATATTGGTCTGTAATTTTCTTTTTTGGTAGCATCTCTGTCTGGTTTAGGTATCAAGGTGATGTTGGCTTCATAAAAGCTTCATAAAAACAGAAGTGTTTCTGTTTGTTCAATTTCATGAAAGAGTCTTGCCAAGATTGGCAGTAGTTCCTCTTGGAAAGTTTGATAGAATTCATTAGTGAATCCATCTGGACCTGGGCTTTTGTTTTTCGGCAGACATTTGATTACTGTTTTAATTTCATCAATGGTGATGGGGGTGTTTAGATATGCTACATCCTCTTCCTTCAACCGTGGAAGATTATAAGAGTCCAAGAATTTATCCATTTCTTCCAGGTTCTCATTTTTAGTGGCATAGAGTTTTTCAAAGTAGTTTCTGATTACCCTTTGAATCTCTGTCATATCAGTAGTGATCTCTCCTTTTTCATTCCTGATACGAGTTATCAAGTTTCTCTCTCTCTTTCTTTGTTAGGTTTGCCAGTGGTCTATCAATCTTGTTTATTTTTTCAAAGAACCAACTTCTGCTTTCGTTGATCTTTTGGATTGTTTTTTGAGTTTCCACTTCGTTGATTTCTGCTCTCAGCTTTGTTATTTCTTTCTGTCTTCCTATTCTTGGGTCCTTTTGTTGAGCATTTTCTAGTTCTATTAGCTGTGTCATTAAGCTACTCAGGTAAGCTCCTTCTTCCTTCCTGATGTGTGCTTGCAAAGCTATAAATTTTCCTCTCAGTACTGCTTTTGCTGTGTCCCATAAGTTCTGATAGTTTGTGTCTTTATTGTCATTTGTTTCCAGGAACCTTTTGATTTCCTCCTTGATTTCATCTCGGACCCACTGGTTATTGAACATGAGGCTGTTTAACTTCCAGGTGTTAAAGTGTTTCTTCTGAGTCCCTTTGGAGTTCACAAATAATTTCAGAGCCTTGTGGTCAGCGAAGGTAGTCTGCAAAATTTCTATCCTCTTGATCTTATGGAGGTATGTTTTATGTGCCAGAATGTAGTCTATCCTGGAGAATGTCCCATGTACATTGGAGAAGAATGTGTATCCAGGTTTCTGGGGATGGAGTGTCCTATATGTATCCACTAGGCCTCTTTCTTCCATTTCTCTCCTCAGGTCTAGTATATTCTTGTTGGGTTTCAGTCTGGTTGACCTATCCAGTGTTGACAAAGCCGTGTTAAGGTCCCCCACAATTATTGTGTTGTTGTTGATATTATTTTTCAGATTTGTCAACAGTTGTATTAAATATTTTGCTGGCCCCTCATTCGGTGCATATATGTTTAGGAGAGTGAATTCTTCCTGCTCTACGTACCCCTTGATTAATATAAAATGTCGGTCTTTGTCCCTTACAACCTTCCTGAGTATAAAGTTTGCATTATCTGATATTAGTATGGCCACTCCAGCTTTTTTATGGGTGTTGTTTGCTTGGATAATTTTTCTCCAGCCTTTTATTTTGAGTCTATGTTTGTTCTGAGTATTCAGGTGCGTTTCTTGTAGGCAGCAGAAGGTTGGATTGAGTTTTTTGATCCATTTAGCCACTCTGTGTCTCTTAACTGGTGCATTTAGTCCATTGACGTTGAGAGAAAGAACTGTCCTGGGATTTAACACCATCTTTATTTCAAAATTTGGTGTGTCTTTTCGGTAGTCTTGTCTTAGATTAGGTCTTTCAGTTTTTCTCTTAAGACTGGTTTTGTGTCTGTGAGGTTTCTGAGCTGTTTTTTGTCTGTGAAACCATGTATTCTTCCGTCAAACCGGAAAGTGAGTTTTGCTGGGTATAGTATTCTGGGTGAAGCATTCATTTCATTCAGTCTTGTCACAATATCCCACCACTGCTTTCTGGCATTGAGTGTTTCTGGTGATAGGTCTGCTGTAAATCTCAGGGAAGCTTGCTTGAACATGATTTCCCCTTTTGATCTTGCTGTTTTCAGAATTCTGTCTCTATCTATGGGATTTGTCATTGTGACTAGGATGTGTCTTGGGGTGGTTTTTCTGGGGTCTCTTTTGGTTGGTACTCTTCGGGCATGCAGGATTTGATCACATATATTCTTTAGCTCTGGAAGTTTCTCTTTAATGATGTTCTTGACCGTTGATTCTTCCTGGAAATTTTCTTCCTGGGTCTCTGGGACTCCAATGATTCTTAAGTTGTTTCTGTTGATCTTATCATAGACTTCTATTTTCATCTGTTCCCATTCTTTGACTAATTTTTCCATTGTCTGCTCATTTGCTTTAAGTTTTTTGTCCAATCTCTCCTGCTGTATGGAATTGTTATGTATCTCATCTTCCACAGCACCAAGTCTATTCTCAGCTTCTGATACCCTGTCCCAGAGCTTATCCATTTTGTCATTCACTTCGTTTACTGACTTTTTCAGTCCTGTTAGTTGACATGTTATTTCAGTTTGGAGTTTTGTGATTTCTGTCTTCATATTTTCTTGGTTCTTATTAGTGTTCTCCTCAACTCGATCCATGGTTTCTTGGAGTCTGTTGAGCATCTTCCATATTGCTAGTCTAAAGTCCTTATCTGAGAGGTTGATTAGTTGGTTGGTCATTATCTGGTCCTCAGAATTGTCATCTTCATTCTCTATGTCTGATGCTGGCCTGCGTTGTTTCCCCATTGTCACACTTGTATTGTGGGTTTTTCTACGTGTTGTGGTGGTATTCATTGTCTATATGATGTAGGCAGCACACTCCTCTGGCTCCTCCCTTTCTGGATGGGCTGACTTGCCTCTAAGGGAGGGGAGTCCTCCGTGGATGAAGCCTCCCACTGGGTCAAATCTTAGGCCCGAGCATGCAACAGAGAAGACAGTCCGGAGAGAAATGTTTGCTTCTGTGATATAGCACCGTTCTTAGTGTGATTTTTCCTTCTTGTTGCAATGGAGTTCTTTCCTTAGAAAGAGTGCACGGCCGCATAGCGAAGCAGTGCAGTCATGCTCTGCTGGAGCCTCTTTTTGCCCCACTCGCAAGAGTTTCACGCAAGAGGACAGTAGACAGACATAGACAGGTCACACTCATAGTTTTTCACAGTTGGGCCCACTGGGCCGGTGTACTTTCGCGGATTTTCCCCGCCTGGTGTCACACACTGGGAGCCGGCTTTTGCAAAGCCTTGCCGGTTTTCGTGCTCTGTAGTCCCTCCCTGAAAATCTCAAATTTAATTTTAAATAACAGTTAAGTTTTACTTCCTATTTAAATTTATTTATTTATTTATTTATTTATTGGTTTTTGGGTCACATTCAGTGGCACTCAGAGGTTACTCCTGACTCTGAGCTCAGAAGTTTCTCCTGGCAGGCTCAGAAGACCAAATGGGATGCCAGGATTCAAACTGGGGTCTGTCCTGTGTTGGCTGCGTGCAAGGCAAATGCCTTACCGCTGTGCTATTGCTCCAGCCCTCTGCTATTTAACTTTTTCTTTTTTGGGGGGGCGCATCTGGTGACACTCAGGGGCTACGCAAGTCTCTGCACTCAGAAATCATTCCTGGCTATGCACTCAGAAATTGCTCCTGACTTGGGGGACCATATGGGATGCCAGGGATCAAACCGAGGTCAGTCCTGGTCAGCCACTTGCAAAGCAAGCACCCTACTGCTTCGCTATCACTTCGGCCCCTCCTATTTAACTTTTAATCACTGTTTGAGAGACAGACAAGAGAATTATCAGTTGTGCATTTACTACCACCCAGGTAGAAGTGGAAGAAAGGAAGGAAGGAAGGAAGGAAGGAAGGAAGGAAGGAAGGAAGGACGGAAGGAAGGAGGGAAGGACGGAGGGAGGGAGGGCGGGAGGGAGGGAGGGAGGGAGGGAGGGAGGGAGGGAGGGAGGGAGGGAGAGAGAGAGAGAGAGAGAGAGAGAGAGAGAGAGAGAGAGAGAGAAAGAAAGAAAGAAAGAAAGAAAGAAAGAAAGAAAGAAAGAAAGAAAGAAAGAAAGAAAGAAAGAAAGAAAGAAAGAAAGAAAGAAAGAAAGAAAGAAAGAAAGAAAGAAAGAAAGAAAGAGAGGAAGGAAGAAAAAGGAAGGAAGGACAGAAAGAAAATTGATAAAACTGATACTGATATTATGGCTCCAATACTCATCACTTTAAAGTTTCAAGGCTAAAGTAATTGGTCACGGGTCAGAGCTCATGAATCACATACTCAAGACACCAAGTTTGATCCCCCAAATTTCAAGTTCCCCTGAGCCACCCCTCATTGACCTGAGTATTCTTAGATCTGAGCATTGAACCATCCAGCTCAGCTGGATAAGTATGACTGAAAGTGACCCCAGGCCTCTAAACAAAGTGTAATTCAAAAGTATTTAATTAATCAACATTCCATCTTATTCTAAATATAAAAACACAACATGTAGGGGGAACAAAAACGAATCTGAACACAGTTAATAGGTGAAACATTAAAACTTGGAATAATACTTTCAGCCTAAACCACTTTCAAATAAATGCCTTTAGGGAAAACAAGTCAACCATTCACAAATCATTACATTTAAGTTACTCCTTATGTGCTTTTAAACCTCCTCTTTGCACCTTGTCTGTGTATTTGCATGCACATTTTTAAGCCTGCTGGCTTCAAAAGAGCAGAGTAGAATTGAGAAACTGGATTCAAGGCCAATGTTACTAAAATAAAGATTTTTTTTAAGGAGATTTTTACAGCAGAGTCATGTAACGAATCTCTCAGAACTTCTCTGGACACTGCCTTAGTCACCAGTGAAAATACCAGCATGATCCTCAGGCAGCTCTGAGGCAACTGCTTCATAACAGGATGTGCTTCATCCAGGAGGTGACAGGTTACACACTGAGTGCTTTTTCATCCTTTTTGGACGCATCTCGTCTGCTGCCAAACTATATGTAAGGGGAAGCAGCCTGGGCAGCCCTCAAAGGCTCCTGGGAGACTGAGGCCAGAGAACAGCCGGACACACAGGCAGTGTGAAAAGTCTAAAGCAAACAATAGCTTTATAAGAGCCCTTTCCCTCATGACTTTGCGTCAGAGTGAAGAGAAGTAAAAGGCATCAAAGCGTTAAAAGGGATCTTTATATGGAAAAGTCCTCATGAACTCACCAAAGCCAGACTTTAAAGAAGTACTTTGCTGAGGACAATCCTCCTGGCAATAAAACTGAGGCTTTGGTTTCTGATGGCTCATAAAATAAATAGTAAGAGTATCTCCTTAGTGTTCTGGATTGTTCTCCAGTTTGTGGAGTGTTTTTGCAGACTATAGTTTATCTTCACATACTTGTGAGGTACTGAAGTGTGATAATTCCTTATTCATGGGTGAGAAAATGGTTTGCACAGGAATTCTTCAAGGTCACACAGGTATGACAGAGACAGCACTCACACTGAAATTTAATCACAAGAAACTTTCCTCTATGTCTCTCTGGCAGTGCTCAGGGGTTGCTCCTGCCTCTGAGCTCAGAAATTGCTCCTGGCATCCTCGGGGGACCATATGGAATGCCAGGAATTGAACCACCATCCATCCTGAGTCAGCCACATGCAAGGCAAACACCTTACTGCTGTGCTACCTCTTCGGCCCCAAATATTTTTTCAACTTTGAATTGGGTTTGTTTTGTTTTCTCAGTATGAGAAGATATGAAGCAGGGAATTATAATAAAAAAAAAAGAATAGTTTTGTGGCTTTGAATTCTAGATCGAAATGAAAGACTGGCAAGGTATAGGGCTGTTTAAGATGGAAGCAAAAGTGCCAGTGCTTTGTGACTTAGTCAGCTCAGGCTACCATGACATAGGGCCACAGGCTGACTGACCTAAAATCATACATTCTCTTCCCACAGTTCCACAAGTTGTATTGTTCAAGGTCAAGTTGCCAGGGAGGTTGATTTTTGAGGGTTCTGTTTCTCAACAGCAACTTTTTCTCTACGTGCTCAGGCAAGCTTATCCTCAGTGCACACAGAAAAAGTCCATATTCTTGTATATCTGGAGAAGGATTCTCTACTGCCGTGCTGGACACTTCACTTTTACAATCTCTTCTATGCCCAATAACCTCCAAAGTCCTTGTAGCCTTAATATAATCACATTGGGTTAATATATGAGTAGTGGAGAAGGGGGACAAACCATTCAGTCGCTGGCCCTTGGTTCCCCTCCTAGCTCTGAAACAGACTGGAAAAATCAAGGCATTTAGAAGAAAGTAGTATGCTTGACTAAGAAAAGAAGTGAACACAAGAGAGTTTGAAGACTACCCATGTCAAAGTGCCTTGAATCACTGGTGGTGTTCACTGACAGAAGCTCTGTGAGAGATTCCAGGTTTAGAGACATACAATACCACCTGCCACCACAATTTATTGCAGAGACTGGAATTTATTCTCTATGTACCCAATGCCACCCAAAACCACCCACCCACCCCCCACCCCCCCACACACACACACCTCTTGATGGATCAACAACTGACCAATGAAAAATCTATTCAGGATTCTTTGGTGGATATCAGATTAACCTACAAAAGTCACATTCCCCTTAGCAATTGAATTAGTGAGTTGCCAACAGTTTGGGAAGGAAAATAAAGCCATATTAACAAAACCCAAGTGACCCCCTGTGTCCACTGAAGCAGAACTGAAGATGCAGAGAGCAGCAGGAAGAAGATGATAAATACGAAAAGCAAAGTGGATCAGGCAAGCAGAGAAAGTAAAATCTGGAGGCAGTAAGAAGGAAAAGGTCTCAGGTACTAACTTCACAAACCCAGGACTTCCTGTAGCCTGCTTGTCTTTTGTTCAGTCTCTGGATGCTTCTAAGATACCTCAAAGTCTGTTCAATAAACTATCTTTGACAAATAATAGCAAAAAAATTCCTTTTCAGTTTTTGTATCCAACTATTCTGGAACATAATAAGTAACCCCAGAGTGAAGGAGGCAGCAGATCTTTTGCATTCATACAAATCTGTGTGGATATCAAGGAAGAAGATAAAAATGATGTGGAGAAGCGTACACAGAGCTGGGTGAGGCTTGAGAACCCTCCAGAAAAGCAGCAACAGGATCAGGTTTGGAAAGAAGAGAAATAAGGCCCTGGCAACAGATGAGCATTTATCACAGCAAATATCTACCAAGAGGCAATTAAAACTGAAACTGAATTCAAAGAAATAAAAGGGTTTAAAAATGTCATTGAATTGGGTACCTGGGTGGAAGGAAGTGGACACCATGAAGGAATGAGTGTAGAACACTGTGCAACTGACACTCAAGGATAAATAATGGCTTCTTTATTCGTTTAATTTATTATTGAACTCTAGAAATTATTCGTGAAACATGAATAATAAAACTTTGTAATTCATGGTGATTTGATAAATTAAAAAATAGTTTTTTTTTAAAACTGACTTTATTAGACAGAGAGAGCCAGGACTTCGTCCCCCAATCCAACACCACCTAAATAGCCAGGGGGGACCCCCAAAGATGGCTAAACATCAATACTGGGGAGAGGCTCAAGAGTCTCTGAGTCCTATGGGACAAACTCTGCTCTGAAGACACCAAATTAGAGGACTATCTCTCCCCAGCTTTATTGACCCTGTAAAGCAAAATAGATTATTTTATTATTTTATCTTCTACTCTAATGAGAAAAAAAAAACCCTAATTGTTAGCTAGCTTTGAACCTTATATTTTCTCTAATTCAAAAAAATATATAATGCAGGGGTTCAATTCCTACCACCTCATATGGTCCCTGGGTATGATCAGATGTGATCCCTAAGCATTGCCAAGTGTGGCACAAAATAGCAAAAAGAACTACCCTCACACACCGCCCCCAAAGAAAAGAATGTTTTTCTGTTTTTAAACCGAACTCCATACTTTGAGCTTCTGGTCAACTGCTATCAATTTTCACTGAAGATTTTTTTACAAGTTCAAGTTCAGCTACCAGGCACTTTTGCCAGATGTGTTTATTGGTAACATAATTATGAACAGGAAGGATTTTTATTATAATCAACATTCACCCATTGTTCATATGATAGCAATTTAACTTGAAATTAATCATCAATTCCAGCATTTGACATAAAAAATACAAGTACACTTAGCTGTTTTACCACTTTTTATTAGACTTTATGCCTAGCGGTGCTGGGAACAGGAAGCCCAGGGTTAGCTGGGTCAGGAACATTCCCAATGATGCTAGGGACCTCATATATACAAGACATGTACTCTACCACTTAAGTAACATCCCTTGTTCCCTTATTTGCTTTAAATGTCAGTGTTAGCTTTTGCCTGAAAAACAAAATCAGAAATTCTTTCTATTGCAAGTATGTCACAACAGATTATGTGGAACCAGGTCTATGATACCTTTAGAAGCCTGACCATATTTAACACAGGTGCCATGAGTAACCAGCATGACCAGAGTTGTCAAATCAATCAATAAATACTGACAAAGTAAGAACAGATTATTCTAATGAAAACAGCTGTTGTATGACAGTCTTTTCCCTTTAGGACATCACAAAGAAATTATGAAAGTAAAAGTAAATACCAAATGTAACTGGCAATAGATTGCAAATATACTGAAGGGGACATTGAAACTATACATATTGGTTAAAGCTATTTCTTTGTCCCACCAATATTTATGGAATTCTTATAATGGACCAAACTCTTACATGTATATTGTAGAACTAAAAAGTCTGTCTTTGTAAACATGTGTGATCTGTGGAGGGTGAGTGGAAGTAACTTTGTGTTTTTCACAACGAGATATCCCAGGTTCATTCATTTTTCTGTGCCTTCCAAGATATGACCACTTCTTCCTAGATAACATGTAGACACACAAAGCACATACACACATGAGCCAGGTGTGTGACGCAATTATTATGTAGTTATTTCTAATTCCCCAAACTTTAATCCAAATGTTACTGACAGTGGTAAATGTGTTTCTATTTCCTTGACTTTTGACCTAAAGGTCCCAAATTCTCTGCTCCCATTTTCACCTATTAAGACTTCTATCAAAAAATAAATAAATAACGCAATGTATAACTTGATATCACTGTTAAGTTTTAAAATTTTTCCCTACAGAGCTAGGAGTCTGCTCTAGCACAATGCTTGACCAAAATGAGTTTCCTATAAATGTTTTTAAAAGAACCAATAATGAATTACTAAGAAGTCATGATGGCAGATAAGTGAAGAAAAGAAATAATCTTGGACATTGAAAAAGTAGTTTAAGTCAAACACAAAACAATTGTGCAAGCGATAAATAAGGAAAGTCTGGTTATCCTCCATTGTCTTAAGAGCTTTGGCACAGATTATAGTCAATATGTGACCAGCTGAGGAATGTGAATGCCTGCTCTTCACCAGCTCAGCACTGTGACTTCAGTTAGTAGTCCCTGAAGCTGACTGATCTAACACATGTAGCAAACACATCAACATACATGCAGAATACAAGTCTTTTCATTCATTGGATGCATCAGATTTCTGTCTGAAGCAAACACACACAAGGTAACATATAGCAGATATTCTACTGGGGAATTTTATTTAACATCCTTTCATTTCTGAGGGAGGGGAATCCATTTTAATAGCTTCATGAGTGTGAAATCTTAGCAGATGGTGTTAAATAACTTATCACATCTCTGGGACCTGGCTTATGTTACCTCATGTTGGGCTGCAACTGAACAGCCTGGCATTCTAATTTACATGCAACCCAGAAATACAACTGACATATCGGTAACATAGAGTGAGAGGCTTTAATTCATGATAAAATTGAGTTTATGCAATCTGAACTATAAGTGAGCAAGTGAAGACAAGTAACTTTTTGTAAGAGTCACTCATGGTACCAGAAAAGGGAGAAAGACCTGCTTCTCCTACTTATTGCATTCCTCATAGACTACAAGATTAGGGGTTATAGGCCATGAACATGAAAGGGGTAAAGGAGATAGAGAAGGCATATCTGTTTAATAAGAGAAAGGCAGGAGGAATTTGAAGACGTCAAAACCTCTGCTAATGATTCAAAGATGGGAGTGGGGCATATATTCTTCAAATCCAGATTCTCCATTGATTCTTGAAGGATCAATGCATAACTTGAATAGAGTTTGGGTCACATCCCATGGACCACCTATGTCCAACAACATCCAACCAAATTGATCTGCAAGCAATAGACAAGTTTCATAACTGTGCCCTTGGAAATTGGGCCAGTGCCAAATAGCTCTCCAAGTCTCCTACTTGTTTTCTTAAAAACTAATCACTGCTTAATTGTTTAATGCCAAGATAAAGGCTATATCTTTGAGCACTGATCTGAAAGTCTGAGAGGTTGATATTTTTTCAGTTTCACCACAAAAGCACCAAGCAAGATGGTGGAAAGTAATCAGTGATGACTTGTTGATAGTCTGTTGACAGTGGTTAGCTAATGGTATTTAGTCTAATGGATGTCGAAAACCAAAAAGAACCCGAATAGATCAAGGAGGAATTGATGTTGCAAATAGACTGTTTAGATTCCTTGAGTGAGAAATGAAGAAGACCAGGCTACTGTTGTGGTGGCCTTTTTAAAGTATGTTTATCTTAAAATACTCTAAGAGAAATTTTAAAAATATGCTAAGCAAAATCCGCCAGAGCAGATGGACAAATGAAAGATTGTCTCATATATCTGTGACATACGGAAAAGCTAATCAATGGTATAAATAATATCAATAGATTATAAATTCAGGACATTAGATTATAGACCTAAGGAGTACCAGACTAGTGGGAGGAAGGCAACAATTAGATTAACAGAAACTACTATGGAACTCAGGTGGAAGATCTAGCATGTAGGAGAGGTGTTCAAGGGAAACAACAATTTGCACCAGAATGATAACTGTCAATTTACAAATAATGAAGAGATAAAAAAAAAAAGAGAAGAAAGGTTGACCAAAGGTGGCAGAAGAGAGGGATCTTTGAGATCATGGAAACTTTGGTGACAATGGGACAGAGTAACTTAGCACATTAATACTATGAACTTGAACACTACAGTTTACTACCCAAACTATAATAATCAAAATAAAATAAATAGTACAAGTCCACTTGAGAAAGCACACTTACCAGGATGTGTGGAAGTTGCAATAACCATGCCAGTGATGATAGGAGGTCCAGTTAGGGTACAAAGCTCACTTCAAAGAGCAGTGAGTGCAGTTAGAGTAGAGAGGGTCTATTACTGTGATGGTTGGAACTGATTGCTTTGAACAAGAACTCGATGCTGAAAAGAGAGAAAGTGACATGGCAGGCTCCACTCCATTAACAACAGTACAAACCACGGTGTCAAAAAGGAGAGAGAGAGGGAGGGAGGGAGAGAGAGAGAAAGAGAGAGAGAGAGAGAGAGAGAGAGAGAGAGAGAGAGAGAAGCAAATTGCCTGCTCTAGAGCAAAGCAGGGTTGGTGAGGGTAGGGAGTATGGAGTGGGAGAAAAACAGGAGACATCAGTGACAGGAAGAGTGCACTGGTGGGAGTTTGTGTTTATTGTATGACTGAAACCCAACAATGAATAATTTTGTAAGCATGGTGCTTAAATAAAGTGAATTTTTTAATAAAAAAGCAAGACCTGTAAATTGGGAGAGAGGGGGGGGAGAGAAAGAGGGAGAGGGAGAGAAATTCGGGTACACTTTTCACTATTTGTGGGTAACTTTTTTTCTTTTGATGGTTTATATTTTGGGGTGACATCAAGCAGTGCTTAGTTGTTCATCCTGGCTCTGTGCTGAGAAATCATATTTGCTGGGCTTTGGAAATTATATATGATGCCAGGGAACAAACCCTACCTGCTGTATTATGCTCAGGGCCCTGTTAGTGATACTGTTAATTTGCCTAGGTGCGATGAAAAACACTAAGCAGAATCCTTTAAAAATGAAAATGGAGACTGTAGAGGTAGTACAGTGGGTAAGATGATTGTTTTGAATACATTAGACCAGGATTCAATCTGCAGTACTATTTATGGCCCTCTGAGCAGAACCGGGAATAATACCTGAGCACAGAGCCAGGAGTTAACCAAAATCATTAATTAACTGATGATTTAAATTGAGGACTGGAGTAAGAGTACAGGGTTTAGGTGCTTGCCTTGTATACAGCTAACTCTGGTTCAATCACCAACACTACATAATTCCTGTAAAATAACAATGATCAGATGGTTTCAGTCTTATATGGAATATGATTTACTAAAAAAATTATCTGAAAAGAAACCAATCTACTCCTAGATATGGTTAAAATCTCAGATATGGTTAAAAATTTCCAAGGAGATAAAGAAGGTAGATGAGATAAAAGAGTTATCAGGCCAGATATTACAGTTGATATTACATTTGGTGGGGCATTTGCCTTTCACACAGATGACCTGGGTTTGATCCCTACCACCTTCAATAGTCACCTGAGACATCCAGGAGTAATGCCTCACCCCCCCAAAAAGGAAGGAAGGAAGGAAGGAAGGAAGGAAGGAAGGAAGGAAGGAAGGAAGGAAGGAAGGAAGGAAGGAAGGAAGGAAGGAAGGGAGGGAGGGAGGGAGGGAGGGAGGGAGGAAGAAAGGGGAGGAAAGGGAAAAGGGGAAGGAGGGAGAAAGGGAAGGGAGGGGAGGGATGGGGGGAAAGGGAAGGGATGAGAGGGAGAAAGGGAGGGAGGGAGAAAGAAAAGAAGGAAAAAGGGAAGAGGTGAAAGGGAGGGAGGAAGGGAGGAGAAAGAAAGGGAGGGAGGATAGAAGGGAGGAAGGGCGGGAGAGAGGAAGAAAGGGAGGGAGAACGAAGGCCTTTTTGGTCATGGAATGGCACTGGAACTTTAGGAGTAAAGAGTGAAACAGAGGTACAAAGCTAAATCCCTGAAATTCCATAACATTGTACAGCAATAATGAATCAAGAAAAATAACTATAAACCTAGACTTTATAGCACCATTTTTCCTTAGTGGAACTAACTAGGGAAAAAAAAAAAACCAAATCATATCCATTAAAACATATAAAGGTAATAACAATAGAAAAGAATAGGGGCTGGGCGGTGGCGCTGGAGGTAAGGTGCCTGCCTTGCCTGCGCTAGCCTAGGACGGACCGCGGTTCGATCCCCCGGCGTCCCATATGGTCCCCCAAGAAGCCAGGAGCAACTTCTGAGCGCATAGCCAGGAGTAACCCCTGAGCGTCACAGGGTGTGGCCCAAAAACCAAAAAAAAAAAAAAAGAATAGAAAGCCCTAACATTAAATAATACATTTCTCACTGGTTGGCACAGTTTTAGTGCAACATAGTCTACTAAAACGTCAAAACTCCTGAAGCTTTATAAAAGTCCTCAGTAGGAGGGGCAGAGCAGTGGCACAAGCAGTAGGGCATCTGCCTTGCACGCGCTAACCTAGGAAGTACTGGGTTTGATCCCCTGGCGTTCCATATGGTCCCCCAAGCTAGAAGCAATTTCTGAGCGCATAGCCAGAGTAACCCCTAAGCGTCACCAGGTGTGGCCCAAAAAATAAACAAACAAAAGTCCTCAGTAGGGGCCAAATCAATTGCACAGTGAGTAGAATGTTTGCCTTGTGCACTGCTGACCTGGGCTCAATTCCCAACATCCCATAAAGTTCCCTAAGTCTGCTAAGAATGGCTTCTGAGAGTAGAACCAGGAGCAACCCCTGAGGGCCACCAGGTGTGGCCCAAAAGCAAAAAAAAAAAAAAAAAAATCTCAGAGGCTGACACTTTCAGTACTAAAATCATCTACATGGAATACAGAATGATGGAGCCTAGATGTCCTTTATTTTTGGGTCATTGGATTTAACCAAAAATTTGCTCTGAGTCATAAGAGAGCTGCATTTTTATTTCAGATTTTTTAAAAACTCAGTAAAATTATTTTTACTCCCCTGTGGGGCTAAATTTGAAAGAGACCAGACTTTTGCCTTTATTTTCATCTCATCGTGAGTAGTCAGTACTAAATATTTCCTCTTACGTTAAAAGCTGAAAGTACCAGATCTAGGTCAATCTAGTTAAGTGATTTTCCAGATACACCTAAAATTTCTCTTAGTGTCTTATATCTTATATTATCTTTCCAGAAACTTTCCCCTTTATTGTAAACCCCAGTCTCACTCCTATTTCTGTTTTCTAAGAAACATTCCCTTTTGACCACATCATATTGTCCAGGTAAGAGTGACCAATCACAATTACCCAACCTTAGGTTAGAGAAATGGTCTGTGACCTGAGCCAGATGTTCAATTTTGATAAAAAGCCTTTAAAAAATTAAGGACAATTTCTCACTGGTGTCCGGGCTTAGAATCCTATCTGAAAAGCACATTGAAAAACATACCCAAAGAAGTAGAAATAAGAGCTAAAGAGAATTAGAACTATCTGAATCCAAATCTCTAATGATACTAGAGATCTGGTTATAACCTTTGCTCTTTTGTTTGTTTTAAATGCTACATTTCTTGGGCCTGTCTGAATGAAGCCCTCATTTATACATATCCTCTCCTAAGTCATACACTAATGATAAATTAAAAAAACAGAATTTCAGCCCAGTTCATTAGCTACTCTGGGGGAAGCATTCAAGTCTAGGAGAGTCTGAACCACTGGCCAACGTGAAACTGGGAAAAGAGATGAAAGGGGAAAGTGTCACTGATTCTTTCCGCCACCCAGATTCAGCCTTGTATTCATCCCCAAAGCAGCCTGGCAGCCAGCATCAAGCCTGCCCCCAGGCAAATCCTGACTTGCTCAACTTTGCTCTTTTTGGCACCTGAATCCAAATGATTTCGCCAAAATGAGCTCACATTAGAGGAAGTGTAGGTGAATCAAGGGCAGAGGAAGAATGAGTGAAAACACATACACACATAGACACACACACACACATAGACACACACACACACACACACACACACACACACACTTCAAGTCAAATTTCCAGAAGGCAAAGAGTGAAAGAATCTCATATCCAGCTCTCTCTTCAGGCCATAATTGCTTTCTGTGGAAGATTGGCCCTGACACCAACTCTGCAAACAACTCTGGCCACTCCCCACAGCACTCATATTTTCTGGCTGTAATAACAGCCACTCCTTAATCTGGTTTGGGTCCAAAACACAAACACTCTCTTGTCCTCTAAAACCAGTCTCTCTGTAGTGAGCTCATGTCCTTTCCTCCCTCTCTCTTCCTCTCCCTCTGACTCATAGTCCTCAAGGCTTGAAGAAATCAAAACCTGTTGGATCAGCCACACTGGAATCATCGCCTTTAAATGGGCGATTCCTCTGTGAAAGGGAATCTCACTTTCATTGTTAGTACCAAGACTAAGTATTACTTAACTTGGTCATGAAAAGACCAGAACTAAACTCTTCTTCCACAGCAAAAAACAATGTTCTACTTCTTTAAAATGAAATGAAATGAAAACGTGTCTTTAGTGAAGCAAAATAACTATCATTTCATCATTTCAAAAGATCTATCATCTAGGTCATTTTAAGATTGGAAAAGTGAGGTGATTCCTTCAACTTTATACCTGTTTGAACATAGTTTTGGGAACTTTGGGTTTGTTTATTTGTTTTTATTGCGTACATGCAACATTTTTAAGTGGACAAAATATAGAAAAACGTTATATTTAGCATTACACTCTTGAATAGATGGAGTCGGAGCATAGGACATGTAAGGTGTCCAACCCAAGTTGGACGTGTCCAACCCAAGTTCAATTTCTGGCACTCTATTTTATCCCCTAACCACAGCTAGGAATGATCTCTGAGTACAGGGCCTGAAGTAAACAGGGTATAACCCCAAAACAAACAACAACGAAAAGACTGGACCACAACCTGTTGGTGTTCATCTTCCTGTGAGTAGCTCCAATCTCAGTATCTGACTATGTCCAGTTTTAAAGAAGTGTTTTTAGAATGTGTTTTAAAGTAGTTTGCCAGTAAAGAATCAGTTAGATCACTGGGGGATGGAGAAGATGTACCAGTAAAATTGATTACTAATGTCCAAATCAAAAAAACATTTCCAGATCTGGAAAAATTCCTCTAATTATTTTTAAATAATTTGAATAATTTAAATAATTTGAAATCTGAAGACAGATTTCAAATAAACTTTACAGGGAATAACACTTTATCTTTGGGATCAAGACAAAGAGAGTGTTTTATTCAGACTGTCTCTCCCTCACTTCTGAACAAGATCCTAAAAAACTAGGCTGATATTTTAATCAGGGCATCTTACATAACATGGCCAAAGCACATTTTTCAAACTATCAAATCATTTACTCCCCCCCTCTTTTATTGTTTTTTTTTTTTGGCCACACCCGGTGACTCTCAGTGGTTAGTCCTGGGTATGCTCTCAGAAATCGCTTCTGGCTTTGGAGGACCATATGGGACACCTGAGGATTGAACCATAGTCCAATCTAGGTCAGCCGCATGCAAGGCAAACACCCTACCGCTATGCCATTACTTCGGCCCCTTTCCCCTGCCTTTTACCTTCCCTTTTTCATAGTGTACACCAGGAGTATCATATCAGATTGTTTACTTGCACATCTGGCCTCACCAGGACTCATACTATTTAGCAATTGTGCCTTTATACATATTTACGGGTTGAGGGGAATCATATTCACAGTCCTGACTATTCACACATGTCATTTTAGTTACCAGTTGGGTTGGGAAGTCACACCTCTCAGTGGTGGTTCTCACATACCTCTGGCTGTGGTAAGGCAAGACATCTTTTGAAGCACACAAGGGATCACAGACAGTGGCAATGCCAGGCACAGACAACAGAGCTGCCAAAACCTGGCTTGAGGCAAGTGGAATGTACCCAGCATTGAATTCAAACTCTCAATCTTCCTAAGCAGACCCTGTAGCTGCCATGCAAAAAATCATTTCCTAACACCCAAGCAATTTTGGATAAAGACAAAGATGAGCTGCCCATATCATTCTGTTCTTTGAAGCCTTGTATATACTTCTGTGATAAATATTCTTCAATTTATATAAAGGAGTGGAGAAAAAGATGGGTGAGCTAAAAAAAATCCTGTCCCCAAAATTAAAGCTTGAAGTTACCATCTGGCTGTGTTTAAAATATAATACAATAAAATTAATTAAGCATGGCAATATTTTTTAGTATTGTAAGTCTAACTAGCTAGTGCACTTTGTGGATAGTTTTAAGTGGTTTGGCTGGTTTTTGCTAGAGAGTAAGTTACTCATGAAGAGATGATTAGCTTTAAATTACATGTAATAAGCACTTGCTTGGGTTTCTCTGTCCCCACTTCTTTTTTTTTCCACCCACCCCTCTGCCCCCACTTCTTTCTCTACTTGGAAAAAATATATAATCACCCCTTTAGAAAATTAACTACGAACATTATCAATAAAGTATTTATATTTATAACCCTGTTGTTATTGTGCTAAGTTTTTTGAGAACTTTCTCAAAAAATATTCCTACAATACAATGTATGACAGGTGATAGATTTTTTTTATTGAAAATGCCCTGCCTTGTTTCCAAATACAGAAAGATTCAGAGAAATGGTCATAACTCACAGCATACCTCAAATCTATAAATATATTATATGGAAAATTATGTAGAAATATGATGTTTCAGCAATCTACTTTCATCTCGGGTTTCTTAATTCAAGAATCCTAAAGTGTCATTATTTTAGTTTGTAATTTTAAATTGTTTGACATAGTTTATTTTCTAAATTGATTTGCTTCTAGCTTTGCTGCTAGCAAAGTTTAAGAAAAGCAAAATCTGAGATTTTAACATACTTCACTTACATTGACCAGACAATGAGATGATTAGGAACTGATCTTTCTCAAACTTCATGGATTATATTGCTATAAGCATGACTTGAAAAAATAATGAGTCAAGAACATATAGGTCTATAAATCTTTTTGTAACTTATTTAATTTAAATATTAGTAAGTATTAATGTCTAAAAGGGAAAGGGGAGAAAGAGAAAGTGAGACAGGGAGATAGAGAGAAAAGGACAAAGAGGAAAACGGAGAACATTGGAGGTGGAAAATATGAACTGAAGGATGTTGAACATTGTATGACTTTTTTTTATTATCATACAACTTTGTAACTATATCTCACACTGATTTGATTAAAGAATTCATTTTATTAAAAAATGTGAGAGGGAATGATTAGTGAGTATTTTCTCTAGCCAGCACTCAGAGTTTTAGTCAAGAACATAGGGCAAGTCTATGAAAACTAAGTACCAAATTTCTTGGTTCATTCAGCACTCAATTCTCTATATCAACCCAAAGTGACAAAAGCCTGACGATTGTTTTTGTTCACTTTTGGAATGTGTTTTTGTATTTTGAGGCGTGCTTCTCATGTTCCAGTAATTCACACCAATTCAAATGTTATAAAGGAAGCCTAGCTGTGAAAGAACTGAGAAAGTATGAAAATGCCAATGATTGCTCCCCACTCATCACTGCTAACCCCATTTCACAAACAGCTGTGAACATAAAGCACCATCCCAAATTAGCATAAAATTCATTTTAAAGAGACTTTCATGTCTTTCAATCTGGCTGGATAACAATCAGTTCTTTTCCTAAAGTTTTACACTTATACAAAATTAAATCCAAATTTATTTTCAGAACTTCCTGGTCTTTCTTTTTCTTTCTTTTCCTTTCTTCCTTTTATTTCTGTCTTTCTCTCTTTCTTTCTTTCTCCCTTCCTTTTCTTCTTTATTATTTCTTTCTTCTTTCCTTTTATTTCTCTCTTCCTTTTTCCCTTTGTATTTTTTTCATGAGCAGCCTGTACTCACTTATCAAAGTGGTTAAAAAAAAAGGAAACTAATCATACTGTTATTATTTTTTAATTTCTATATAGGAGAAGTCCTATTGAGTTGTATTTTCTAAGTCAGTTTAAAAGATTGCCAAAAAATGCCAGTTGCTATCATATTTTCTGTTAAAAGTTTTCTTCATGCAATATATATGTACCTTGAATAGAGAATATTAAGTCGGTAGCATTTCAACTCTCCCAAAGTGCCAACTTAAAACACTTGCTTATTACACTCCAAGAATTTGTTAAACACAAAAATGCTACCAAATAAATAAAGAAGAAACTGTAGATAAAATAATAATGTGGATAAATCTTGTGGACATTTATGCTAAATGGAACAAGCGAGAAACAAAAGTATGAAGTATATAATTATGTTGATCAAAGACTCATTTACAGGATTCAGCTAGTCTGATGACCATGAGAAGATCATGAGTACTGGAGGAGTCTTGTCTGGATAGAGAACATAGGAAAACATTTGGATGCACAAAGTATTTTATATTCAACTTGGATGGTAGCTTTGCGAATCTACAGACATGTTCATTTATATCAATGGTCTCTGGGTTTTATAATCTTATAAATTTATAAATACTTTATAAAATACCTTAATATTTTATAAAATGTTTTACTCAATACATTATATATACATGCATATATATATATATACTTCAATATAAGTATTTTTCATATCAGTTTAGAGAGAAAGTACAGTGAACAGGGATCTTGCCTTGAGCATGACTGACCTGGGTTTGTTCCCTGGCACCACATAGAGTCCTCCAAGTGTAGCCAGATATAAGCTCAAGTGCAGGTGTGACTCTAAATAAGAGAGCTTGAAGTAGAGCAAAAAGAAATAGTACAGAGGTATGGTATGGTATAAGACCAATTTAGGTTGGATACCCAGCACCACAAATGATTCCCTGAGTGCCGCTACAAGTGACCTCTGAGCACAGAATCGGGAGCACTGATGGGTGAGGTACCCTAAAAAGATGTTTTAATTTTCAAATTTATTTCAGATATATCTAAAAGCCAATTTAGTTTTTAATGTATGCAACATTAATTACAATAATAACTCTTTTCTGTGGCATAGGGTTGTTTGTTGTTTGTTTTGGGGGTTTTTTGTTTGTCTGTTTGTTTTGTATCTTTGGGCTGCACCCAGTAACGATCAGGGGTTACTCCTGGCTATGCTCTCAGAAATCATTCCTGGCTTTAGGGGATCATATGGGATGGTAGGGATCGAACACAGACCCAGCCTGGGTCAGCTGTGTGCAAGGCAAATGCCCTACTGCTGCATCATCGCTCTGGCTCCATGGCATAGTTTTTTTTGTTTTTGTTTTTTTTTGTGGTTTTTGGGTCACACCCGGCAATGCTCAGGGGTTATTCCTGGCTCCAGGCTCAGAAATTGCTCCTGGCAGGCCCGGGGGACCATATGGGACGCCGGGATTCGAACCGATGACCTCCTGCATGAAAGGCAAACGCCTTACCTCCATGCTATCTCTCCGGCCCCTCCATGGCATAGTTTTTTAAATGCTGATTCTGATACAAAATTCCTTATCTATTGCTATTAAATTCAAAATCTATAAAATCCAAATTTTTCCACTAAAATATTTATCATATTATTCATTTTATATTATACTTAATGCAGATATTCATATACTGTACTGAGGAAAAGTTTCATAATATATTGTCAGTACAGTTCTTCTAAGCAGTACATGAACCTAATTGCTTTTGTAAGATCCAAAATATTAAATATGGTCTCAAGTTCAAAACACATCTGGACAAAAATTTTTTCAAATAATTATATCATGAATCTTCATTAATTTGAAAATAATTAATTAGTTCCCCAGTCGTATAATTTCACTGATTTTCTTCTAAAGATGAGGCTCAATTTTTTTTTATTTTTGTATATCTTTATTTAAACAGCTTGATTACACATATGATTGTAGTTGGGTTTCAGTCATGCAAAGAACACCCCCCTTCACCAGTGCAACATTCCCATCACCAGTGTCACAGATCTCCCTCCTCCCTACCCCACCCCCGCCTGTACTTTAGACAGGCTTCTACTTCCCTCGTTCATTCACATTGTTATGATAGTTCTCAATGTAGTTATTTCTCTAACAACACTCATCATTCTTTGTGGTGAGCTTCATGTAGTGAGCTGGACCGTCCAGCCCTCCTCAGATGAGGCTCAATTTAAGGAAACCACACGGAATGCATTTGTTTATTTGCATGAACTCCAAAAATAATGAAATGATTCACAGCTAAATTAGAAGGTGGAAAGCTGAGAAAAAAAAATCTTTCCAATGTGTTCAAAAAGATTTCAACATGTCCATACAAAAAGCCAATTTTCCTCCATCAGCCCAAGGATGAAGGTGGTGACTGTCTTTACATTTCCCATCACCAAGCAGGGACTTGCATGAAGTAGTGCTTAGCACACATATGTAGGTCCTCTATATTTTTTATTATACATTATCCCTTAAAATGAAAAATAATCATTGCTTTAAATAAAAACTGAGACCTTCAGTAAATAGCACTTTGAATCTCCTTTAAGTTGATTGGCAGAAAAATAAATAAAATTGCATTTTCACTTTTATATGACGTCTTTGTTTTATAGTTTATCTTTTAATAATGTACTATATTCTATCTTGTATCTTCATGACACATCTCTATTTAAAGCCCTCAAAAATTTATATAAATCATGAAGTCTCTACCATTTAGTCTACTTTTCCAATAACAGAAATCTCATTGCCACTGATTCTAGAAAAAAAAATTGTTGTTTTATGCCAACTCCAGATGCATCCCAACATCTGGAGTGCTATGCTCCATATTTCTTTCCTATATTTCTTATATTTTCTCCAAGGAAGAGGAATTATTTTACTGTGCCAAACACATGATAGAAACACACTGAGTGTTAATATCATGCTTGCATCTCAGTTTCTGAACCACCTCAAGTCAACAGTCAAAGGATTGAGGTGCTCAGACCAAACATTTCACACTTCCCTGCATAAGGAGGTGCAGGCTTTTATTAACGATTCAGGAGTCTTTCACACTTCCTTTCAAGTCCAGTTGCATTTGAAGTAATAAAACAAGGAGCAGTTAACAGCAGGAAATATTAAAATATTTAATTGCCTTTTTCCCCCCTTGGCACAGGCAGGCACCCTCAAGCTCTCCACAGCACATTAAAAAAGGACACTTGCCCATGCTTGAATGGACATGAAACAGAGAATTACTAAATTAGAGACATCTATCACCAAACCTCTGCTTTTAAACCCATCTCAAGCCCATGTTTATTAGTTCTAACCA
This sequence comes from Suncus etruscus, assembly GCF_024139225.1. Taxonomy (NCBI): domain Eukaryota; kingdom Metazoa; phylum Chordata; class Mammalia; order Eulipotyphla; family Soricidae; genus Suncus; species Suncus etruscus. Next base: position 43,301,654 of record NC_064858.1, read on the forward strand.
TTTTCCTTCAACTAATTTTCATTGTCTTCTTCCTTCTCATTATCTGGGATTACAACAAAGATAGTATATTCATTGCAAGTGCAAAATGATTTCCTTGTTCATCTCAGGCAGAAACCAGTACACAATTTGAACTTGAGAGTGTCTTCTTTTGTCCATTCCAAAAGCTTATACTCTAGCTCCTCAGATCCTGTCCAGAGAAAATGGGATATCCATGTTGTATTATTAACTGGATCATTAAACTTCTTAAAAATCCTTTCTAGATGATGGAATGAGATAAAGTGAAGTCAAGCTCCACTCTGACAGTTGCTAGTTTGGTTATATTTTTTGAATAGTTTACCAAGCTTCAGTTCACTTATCTGTAAGATGAGTATTATCAATAGTGCTTCTCATAGGCTATTGTTATTAAATGAGTTATCAAGTTTGAGTGTTCACTGTAGTATTTAGTACTCTTAGTCCTAGTGTTAGTTCTTCTTTTTCAACAACTTAATTTTTCTTTTAAGCAAAGAAAGATGTGGCTCCAATTATTTCACAAACAATTTATAGTAGGACAGGTCATCTTTCATTCATTTGTTTTATTACAAGTCAAGTATTACTTATAACAGCATCCATTAATTATCTCATTTATGCAGTCAAAAATCTAAATTGTCATGATTAGGTTCTCACTTCTGGGAGGAAGAATGCTGAAATCAAGAAGTAGATCAGTTTTTGTTTATGTCTTAAAGTTCTATGGAATAATCCACTTCTGTATTCACATAACTCTTGAATAAACTCATATCTTGATGATTATAGATCCAACATCTTGTACCCTTGTTTGCTCTGAGCAAAGGGCTTCTCTTATTTCTTCTAAGCTAGTCTAAGTTCCTTAAGTTGAAAACTCCTTCTTAAATGTCAGCCACAAAAAAATTATTTTACCTTGAATGCTTAAATTTTCTTATAACTTTTTTTTGTTTTTGTTTTTGGGTCACACCCGGCAGTGCTCAGGGGTTATTCCTGGCTCCAGGCTCAGAAATTGCTCCTGGCAGGCACGGGGGACCATATGGGATGCCGGGATTCAAACTGATGACCTCTGCATGAAAGGCAAACACCTTACCTCCATGCTATCTCTCCAGCCCCATATTTTCTTATAACTTTAACAACTAGAGAATTCTACTTTTTTTGTGATGCCTCTTGTTTGAGAGTCATTTCCTTTTTATTTTTATTAATTTTTAATTTATTGAATCACTATGAGGTACAAAATTACAAAATTGTTCCAAAAGTTTATAATCTACAATTACTGATTTTCAATTATACAATATTCAGACATCCATCCCTTCACCAGTGTTCACGTTCCTCTTCCAATGTCCCAGTTTCCTTTCTTTTTATATTTTTATTTATATTTTCCTTTCTTTTATTTTTCCCCTTTAAGTTACTGTGGTTTGCAATGCTACTACAAAAAAGGTATCATGTATATTGTTTTATCTTCTTTTAGCACCCAGTTCTTGTCCAGAGTGACCACATCATTTCAATGCATGTTCTTCAATGTACCCTGGATATTTTATATGACAGACCACATACTGGGCTATAAAATATATCTTCTTTTTTTTTTTTTTTTTTTTTGAATTTTGGTCCACACCCGGCGGTGCTCAGGGGTTACTCCTGGCTGTCTGCTCAGAAATAGCTCCTGGCAGGCACGGGGGACCATATGGGACACCAGGATTCGAACCAACCACCTTTGGTCCTGGATCGGCTGCTTGCATGGCAAACACCGCTGTGCTATCTCTCCGAAAATATATCTTCTTAAAGTCAGACTATGTTTAATTGAAAACAGAAGTTAATCACAAATAGAAATGGAGATTAAAAACTCAAACATCTAGGAATTAAATATTGAAAAACCAATGGGTCAGAGAGAAAATTAAAATACCACTGGAAACAAACCAGAATGAGGAAATTACCCATCAAAACTTTTAGAACAGAAAAAAGCACTGTTAAGAGTAAATTTTATGATTTTATATGCATTCATCAGGAAAGAATATATTATTTGATTGAAGAAATTTTCTACAACGTATCTTTAAATACCACTGTTTCATCTCTCAATAAATAAGCTAGACTAAACTTAGTATAGAAACATTATTTTTGAATAAATGGAAGAGAGAGAATTAGTAAATATATATATGGCTTTTAATCTCCTAAAAGTCCAGTACACATTCTTCAATGCACATGGGACATTTTCCATAACAGTCCACATACTGAGATATAAAATATATATATATATAAAGTGACTAGCAAAAAAGCCAAAAGCAGGCAGAAAAAAAAAAGAAATAAGACATAGAGCAGAAATTAAAGAATTGAAATATATTAATTAAATATTATTGAGACCCAGAGCTGATACTCTGAAAAAAGTAAGACGACAAAACCACTAATAAGACTCACAAAGAAAAAGAGACAAAAATTCTAATAATCTGAATCATAAATTAAAAGAGAACATCACAACAGATACCCCATAAATTCAAAAGAACATCAGAGATTGCTTTGAGAATCTTTATGCCAAGAAATGAGAGAAATAAGGAGAAAGGTATAAATTTTTTGTCTCCTATATCTTCCCAAGATTGAATCAAGGAGATATGGAAGATCTGAACTGACCTATTATGATCAAGGAAATTAAAATGATAATCAAAACTCTTCCCCAACCCAGGCACAGATGAATTCTCTAGTGAGTTCTTTCAAATTGTTACAGAAAACTAATCTTTTACCATGTTATTGTTAGCTTCAAACATATCATCTTTCTGTACTTTAAAGTAAACTGATGAAGATCTTTAATATCTGCAAAAACTCCTTTATCAATGTAACAATATAATCCTGAAATAAAATTATAAGACAGTGATACTAGGAACTCTACTAGAATTTTTACTAAAATTAAATATTTACATGGGAATTGGAACCAAAAACTCTATGTTCTATTTTAAGGCAGTGTCAGGAAGGAATGTAGGAACTTCTTAACCATTCTTTTGGCATCTACTCAGTCTGCATAGAGATGCTACATTAAATATCAAAAATCAAACTTTATGGGCAGGACCCGTGGCACAAGTGGTAGGGCATTTGCCTTGCATGCACTAATATAGGACATACCATGGTTCGATCCCCCAGCCTCCCGTATGGTTCCCAAGACATGAGCGATTTCTGAGTGCATAGCCAGGAGTAACCCCTGAGCATCACCGGGTGTGACCCATAAAGAAAAAAAATATCAAACTTTATAAGATCCTCACTACCTACAAAGTCAAGTTCTAACTTTTAAACCTGGTGACTCACAAATGTTCCATGATTTAATAGTCTCTCAAAATAACCTTCCAATCTCCTTGCTTATTTCACATGTTTAATAAAACAGAAGTAAAAAACTATTCACAGTTGTCCTCATTTACACTAGTTTAGCACTTATGTGAGGACATTGTGTGTCTCACTAACTCTTATTCCTCTTTGTTAAACATGCCTGTATTTTTGTTAATGTTTTGGAGATGGGAATTCCCTGTATCCTGAGTTTGTCTACCACAGTGCCTAAAAGTGAATAAAGAGAAAATGAGAGACAGAGAGAGAAGAAAACCGTCTTCCATGAAGGCAGGCAAGGAGGCTAGAAGGGAGGAAAAGAGGAAGAAGTGAGAGGACAGAGAGAAAGGCAAAAAAGAGGATAGGAAGAGCACAGGAGAAGAACTGGGAATGTTGGTGGTTGAAAATGTGCACTGGTGAAGAGATAGGTTTTAAGGTATTGTATGACTGAAACTCAATCATGAACAACTTTATGCATCTCAGGGGGATTCAATAGAAAATGTCATTGATTTTTTTTTAAAAGTGGGCTTGTCTAGACCAGAGGTTCACCATCTTTCCATCAATTTGAATCACCTAGTGAGACTTGAAAACTCCTAACGACTTTCTAATCTATTTAATAACATGTTTGAGGAGCAGACAACAGTCGTGACAATTACATTTGAGTAACTCTGAAGGTGGGACCCAAGTTTCAGTATCTTTAAGTTTGTTCCAATGATACCAGTTTGTGATCAACTATGAGAAGCACTGCTCTAGAAAAAATTTGCTCTTCCTTCAAGTACCATCAAAGTTTGCCACCAGCCCAGGACCCACTTGATTTTCAGCAATGTTTTCCAGACCACACAAGAAGGATGAATTTAGAAAAACATGAAACCAGTTTATGGTCATGAATTCTCAGAAAATATTCTTCTTCCATTTCTACCCAGAGTCATCAAGAAAGAAAACTGTTTCTAGGTACTTTTTTAGACCAAGTCTATAGACCTAGCCTTTCCGGGTCACAGCTTCACAAAAAAAATATGCACTATACACCCTGCCCCATCTTGGGCAGGCTTAAACTTTTTCTACTATTTTCTATTTCTTGCTCAGCTTCAAAAATGAAACATTAAGTTCACCTGAAAGATACTGATACTCTCCATGTAAAACCAGCTTCAGTGCTCTGCTTGTCTCTTTATTCCCTAGGTTTTGACTAGATGATGATTTTTTTCCTCTCTAGTGTATCAAGAAATATGAACGTTTCCTAGAGGGTTTACTTAGGGAACCCTAAAGATATCTAACTTTCATGTTCTAATCATAATGAAGATTTTCTTTCCCTTTTGAAACCATACCTGGAATTTTAAAAGGATAATTCCTGGTGATGCTCCAAAGACTATGAGATGTGACGGAAAAACTCAGACTCCTCATTCAGATTTTAAGGAATAATAGATAATGTCACTTTTAAACAGCAATTCAGGAATTTCATAGAAGTTACAGCAAGAACGAAAGGGGATACTTTAAGACAAGACAAATATCACAAACACATAAACACATTAAATTTCTACAGAAAGATGGCACACTCAATTTCTCTCAAGATCAATAGCCATGTACCAATGAAGAGACACCGAGTGGCAGAATGGATTAGAAAATTGAATTTAACCTTCTGCTTCCTACAAGAATCACAGTTGAACAATAAAAGCAAACAGACTCAAAGTCAAAGGTTGGAAGACAATATTTCAAGCAAACAACTCCTTCAAAAGGGCCAAGGTAGCCATACTGGTATCCAACATTACTAATATCAAACTTTTAAAAAATTGTTCTATGAGGAGGATCTTAATCAAGGAATAAGTACATCAAAATAAACCACATTACTAAACCATTATTTACCCAATGAGACACCAACAAAATATTTAAACAATTGCTATTAGACTTAAAAAAAGATATCACTAGCAATAAAATCTGGGAATTAAACATTGAACCAATGGGTCAAACAGAAAATTAAAAATTACTCGAAAAAATGAGAATGATAACCCTACATACCAGAACTTTTGGGACATAGGAAAAGTATTGTTAAAAGGAAAGTTCATATTTATGCAAGCATTCATCTGTAAGAGATCACAAAATAAGAAACCTAGAAAAAATTGATATATTCTTGGTCTCTCATAATATCCCAAGGCTAGACCAAGATGATATGCAATAGCTAAATAATCCTATCACTACAGGGGGAAATGAAATTGTAACCAAAAGCAAAAGCTCAGGCCTAAATTGACTCACTAGTAGTGCTTTTAAACTTTTAAATAACTACTGCCAATCTTTTTAGGCTCTTTCAGGAAATCCCAAGCATTATACAGATTCAGTGCAGTCTCTATAAGAATATCCATTAAAATTTCCAAGAAATAAATCAAATACTCCTGAAATTATAAAAATATAAGCCCTCTGAGTCCCCTGTTATTGTTAGGAAAAAATGGGAGGTATCAGTTTCCCAAATTTTGAACTCTACTATAAAGTGGTACTATTTAAAGCAGTGTGCTACAATATAATATTATGCAGCCATCAGGAGAGATGAAGTCATGAAATTTTCCTATACATGGATGTACATGGAATCTATTAAACTGAGTGAAATAAATCAGAGGGAGAGAGATAAAAAGAATAGTGGGGCCGGAGAGACAGCATGGAGGTAAAGCGTTTGCCTTGCATGCAGAAGGATGGTGGTTTGAATACTAGAATCCCATATGGTACCCTGAGCCTGCCGGGAGCGATGTCTGAGCATAAAGACAGGAGTAACCTTTGAGCACTGCTGGGTGTGACCCAAAAACGGAAGGAAGGAAGGAAGGAAGGAAGGAAGGAAGGAAGGAAGGAAGGAAGGAGAAGGAAGGAAGGAAGGAAGGAAGGAAGGAAGGAAGGAAGGAAGGAAGGAAGGAAGGAAGGAAGGGGAGGAAGGAGAAAGAAGAAGAAGAAAGAAGAAAGAAGAAAGAAAGAAAGAAAGAAAGAAAGAAAGAAAGAAAGAAAGAAAGAAAGAAAGAAAGAAAGAAAGAAAGAAAGAAAGAAGAAAAGAAAGAAGAAGAGAAAGAAAGAAAGAAAGAAAAGAAAGAAAGAAGAAAGAAGAAAGAAAGAAAGAAAGAAAGAAAGAAGAAAGAAAGAAAGAAAGAAAGAAAAGAAAAAGAAAGAAAGAAAGAATAGTATCACTCATCTATGGGTTTTAAGAAAAATAAAAGACAGTTTTGTAATAATTCTCAGACAATAGAGATGAGGGCTAGAAGGTCCAGCTCACGATATGAAGCTGTTAGAGCAGTCAGAGAAATAACTACACTGACAATTATCATCACAATGTGAATGAATGAGGGAAGTAGAAAGCCTGTCTCAAATACAGGTGGGGGGTGGGGAGGAGGAAGATTTAGGGCATTGGTGATGGGAATGTTGCACTACTGAAGGTGGGTGTTCTTTACATGAGTGAAACCCAACTACAATCATGTTTGTAATCAAGGTGTTTAAATAAAGATATATAAAAATTATAACACGCAAAAATATCTGTGGGTATTTTTATCTTATGCATAGAGTTGTACAAAAAACTGCATGAGAGTCATGATTTAATTTTCTTTTAAATGTAGCCTTTGGATGGACTGGAACTAGCATAACAATGTTAGTGAAGAGTTTTTTGGTGGTGAGATGTGGTTACTGTACACAACAAAACTATATATTAACACTATTATAAACATGTAAATAAACTTCAATAATAAATAAATAAAGCAGTATGCTACTAGAATAAATACAGATCAATGGAATACAATCAAAAGTTCAGAGATGCATCCCCAGTAATATGGTCGATGACTCTTCAATAAAAGAGCAAAAAGGGAGACCAGCTCTTCCCAGGTATCGGGTTAGGGGACACCCCACGCCAAAGGCCTACTCCCCAGCTTGAGGGGTGCTGGGAGGCTTGGCAGGCCTCCAGCCATTCCCCTATTTCCCCCTGGACTCTAGGCCTTCCCTAGGTGCCAGCTCAGGTGGCCCGAAGTGGGTTCCAGGTGGACTCTTTTAGGGGTCCTCAAGCTTCCACCCTCCCTACTCTAGGGGGGAGATGTATGGGGAGGGGCCGGGCAGATATCTGTCTTCCAGTTCCTTGATCCTGGAGGCCAGCTCTTCCCAGGTATGGGATTAGGGGACACCCCATGCTAGAGGCCTACTCCCTAGCTTGGGGGGGTGCTGGAAGGCTTGGCAGACCTCCAGCCATTCCCCTATTTCTCCCCTTTACTCCAGGCTTTCCCTGGTTGCTGGCTCAAGTGGATTCGATAGTGGTCCTCAAGCTTTCCCCCTTTCTCTCCCTACACTAAGGAGGGGACGCATGGGGTGGAGGGTGGGTGTATGTCGTGACATTCACTTGTATTTTTTTTTCCTCATTGGTCTCCATTTTAAAAACCATATATATTCAAAATAAAAATGGGAGGATGGACTCTCAGGCTGGGAAGAGACCAGTTCACGTGGGGGTACCATATATATTCAAAATAAAAATCAGAGGATGGACTCTCAGGCTGGGAAGAGGCCAGTACTCTTTTCCTACTTGTTTACTCTCAGCGGCCTCTTGGCCTCTTCCTTCCTTCATTGTGTAACTTCGGTTGCTACCATACTAGGTTTCTGATTAGTTCCCACAAACGATGACAATTGAGTCCACTATCTTAAGTTAGATTGTTTATTTTCCCCACTTTTTATCTTTTCTCCTTTTTGTGAACTGTTCAATAAGGTATTTTGGTAAAAGAGTTCCTCTTTAACTTTCCTTCCCTTTGTTGTTAAATAAAGAAGTTTGTATTAATGTTTATATAAGAACCAAGTCAATTGGATTGTTGGACTTGTTCTAGCATCCCCATAGGCACCAATCTCGCCATGTGATACTGTTCTTCCTTTGCATAGGCACATTAAAATGGGAAATTATATACAAACATATTCTTATCTTATAAAGATGGGAACACACAAATTCTTGTAATGCAGTAGGACCTTACACCTGAACATTGTCATAAAGACCTGGCTCATGTCTTAAAAGAATGGGCATTTTCCATTTACCCGAATCAGGGATGCCATCTACAAAACAACCATGGTTGTGTACTACATCACCTGAAAGCAATCCTCTACGAGGAAAGACCTTACCACTGCTCTGGAATAGACCTATTCAACAGAGACTTTCCTTTAACACCCAGAGAACTTAACAATAGCAACCTGCTTTAAAGACTGAGCTCTCTGCATCACCCTCTAATTGTGAGTGAAACTAAAGGGTGCTCCACATCATCCTGAGTCTTATATAGGATATGGACATATTCTGAGATCCTTGCTACAGAAACCTGACACCAACAACAGTGACTTGTGAAAAATAAAAGTGTACTGGGACTACAGACAATGACTTGGGTTGGACAACCAAATATGCCTGAAGCCTAGAGTTGGTCTCTAGTAAGGTCTCCTTGTATTTAGGTCAAGGCTTTTTTTTTTCCATGTCCCCTATATTTTGCTGGGCCTATGCAAACAATTCCCAACTAATACAGTCTTTTTCTGTGCTCCTTTGACTCATTCTGAATGAAGTATTGTATTATGATCAATTATGTCAACAATACTATCAGCTTTTAAGGTGTTAAGGGTGTTGCATAAATTTTGTGCCATTGGATTGCTTTGTTAAGAAATATTATAGATGTACTACAATCTGGGGGCTGGAGGGACAAAGTAAATGTACATGCTAAAATAAATTAAAAAATAAAATTAAAATACTAAATTAAAAAGGAGGCAAAAAGTATTAATTTGAGGCATGGACAGTCGCTTCAACAAGTGGTATAGAGAAAAGTGGTCAGTCACAGGCAAAAAAGAACTGAATTCAGAACTGTTTCTAATGCTCTGCACAAAGTAGAAATCAAGGTGGGTTAAATACCTCCATATCTTACATGATCCAAAAGGTACATAAATGGAAAATAGAGGCAAAACTCTCCACAACATTGAAGCTACAGGTATCCTTTAAATGCCACTAACCAGGAAAAAAAGATAAAGAAATAGAACTAGATTAAAGTCAGATGCTTTTGTATCTCTAATGCTTTTTATCTCAATTACCAGAATATAAAAACAGCCCAAAGATTGAGAGAAACTATTCTCCCAACACTCACTTGATACATGGTTAATATCTAAGATGTGCAAAGCACTGGTAGAACTCTACCAGAAAAAAAAAATTCAACCCAAACAAATATAGGGAGAAGAGATGGGACAGAAACTTTTGCAAAGAAAAAATACAAATATACAAAAGGCAAGGGAATCCAAATGGACTAAAGACCTTGACATCAGAACCTGAAACCATGAGGTATATAGAACAACACATAGGTAAAAAAAAAAAAAAAACTTCATGACATTGAAGACTAAAGGCATCTTCGAGGGAGGAAACAGCATTCTACAAAACAAGTCAAAGCAGAGATAAACAGATGGAGTAGTAGTTAAAGCATAGAAGCTTCTGCACCTCAAAGGAAATAATTGCCTAGGGATATAAGAGCCAACCCACTGAATGGGAAAAATTATTCACCCAATCCCCATCATATAAGGGGCTAATATCCAAAATATACAAGGCACTGACAGAATTTTACAAGAAAAAAATCTAATCCCATCAAAATATAGGGAGAAAAAATAAACAGACACTTTGTAAAAAAAAAAAAGAGAAAGAAAGAAAGAAAGAAAGAAAGGAAAGAAAGAAAGAAAGAAAGAAAGAAAGAAAGAAAGAGAAGAAAGAAAGAAAGAAAGAAAGAAATACAAATGGCCAAAAGACATATGAAAAAGGCTCCACATCATATCTCATTACAGCAAAGATTGGTGCACATCACAAAGAAAGAGAAGCAGTGCTGGTGGGGATGTAGAGTGCCACGGCATAATAAACCTTTAGAGGAATTCAGCCCACCAGAGGTATCCTTAGATTTTCCAGGTGGGGGGACTGCAATATCCCCCACGGGGTTCCTCAAAGGGCCGGCTGTGGATGCCTTATTCCCCTGCGTGTATGGTTGAGGAATTTCCAAAAAGATGCTTGGCATTAGTCTCAGCAAAATTGTGACTTCTATCAAATAATTTGGCTCAGAAATTCCAGCAACAAAGATTACTAAGAAAACCCATTTTATGAATCTAGAAAGTTCAGGACAATGTTTCAAATATGTCCTTGCAGGCTGAAGTTTCTGGTAAACAAGGGTGAAATTTGACTCTGCTCAGAAAATAGGAAAACACATTTTAGGAGTTTGGTTTCTTTCCTGTGCTTGACCCCAAAAACAATGGAGCCCAGCTCAGGAAGATCAAGTTTCTAGATATTTCTTACCTCCTTCTAACCCTTGTTTTGTATTTGAGGGTTGGTTGTTAAAAGCTGCCCTGAGTGTTACCTTTTCTATTGCAATTAATCTTGTCTTGTTATGTAAATATCCTTCTCTAGCACCTGTGACTGGCTTACCCTGTTTGGAATAATAAACTTGTCGCACTCCTGCCAGAAGACGTGTTGACCCCACATATTCTGTGTGGTTTCATTTATTTCATAGTTCATATTTTTTCCGTAGACCAGGCCGGGGGCAACCCACTCTCCCTGAAGTGAATTCATTCGAGAATCCCACTGGCGCTGCAAGACAAAACTGCTTGCAGCAGTAGAGAGAATGGAACTCTTATGCACTGCTGGTGGGAATGCTGTCTAGTCCAGCCTTTATAAAAAACAATATGTAGATTCCTCAAAAAACAGGAAATCAAGCTCCCATATGATCCAGCTATACCACTCCAAGAGATACAGCCTAGGAACACAAAAACACAATTCAAAAATCCCTTCCTCACACCTATATTCATTGCACTATTTACAATAGCCAGACTCTGGAAACAACCAAGGATGCCCTTCAACAGCGGAATGGCTAAAGAAACTGTGGTACATATACACAATGGAAATTTTATGTAGCCATCAGAAGAGATGAAGTTATGAAATTTCCTAAACATGGGATGTACATGGAGATCTATTATGCTGAGTGAAATAATTCAGAGGGAGAGAGATAGACACAGAATAGTCTTGCTCATCTATGGTTTTTTTTTCGGCCACACCCATTTGATGCTCAGGGGTTTACTCCTGGCTAAGTGCTCAGAAAATTGCCCCTGGCTTGGGGGGACCATATGAGACCTGGGGGATCGATACCGCGGCCTTCCTTGGCTAGCTCTTGCAAGGCAGACACCTTACCTCTAGTGCCACCTCGCCGGTTTTTTGTTTGTTAAGTAAAGACGTTATTGTAATAATCCCAGAGACAATAGAGTGAAGGGCCAGAAGGACCAGCCCACAATATGAAGTTCACCACAAAGAGTGTGAATGCTGGTTAGGGAGAATAACTACACTAACAGACTAGCATGACAAAGTTAATGAATGAAAGAAGTAGAATGCCTGTCAGGGAGGAAGGAGATCAGGGGCATCAGTGGTGGGAATGTTGCACTGGTGAAGGGGGGATGTTCTGTTTATGACTAAAACCCAACTACATCATGCTTGTAATTATGTGCTTAAATAAAGATTTGATTTTAAAAAATGGCACAGGAATAATTGTTCTCTGAGTATCAGGAAATGCAAATCAAAACGATAATGAGATAATACCTCATATCAGAATAGTTGGCACTTATCAACAATAACAACAACCAGAGTTTGGCATAAAGATTGGGTAACAGGGACCATTACTCATTCTCTGCTGGTAGGAATGTCTATTGGTTCAGCCTTATCAGAAAACACTATGGAACTTCCTTAAAAACTAGGAATTAAGTTTTCATATAAGCCAGTAATTCTCTCCTGGAAGTATACACCAAAGGCTGAAAAACACAATGCAAAAAAAAGAGATCTAAGTTTATTGCAACTCTATTAAAAATAGCCAAATCTGGGGTCAAAGTGATAGTGCAGCAGTAGGGCATTTGCCCTGCACACAACTAACCCAGGACAGACCTGTGTTCGATCCCCAGCATCACATATGATCCCCCAAAGCAAGGAGCGCACAGCCAGGAGTAATCCCTGAGCATCACCGGGTGTGGCCCAAAAGCAAAAAAAAAAAAAAAAGTAAATAAATAAAAGCCAAATCCTGGAAACAACCCAAGTGTCCAAGTATAGATGATTGGATAAAAAAAAAAATGTTAGTACTTAGGCATTAAAAAATAATCTTTCTGCATGAATCTGGACAGTATTATGTTGCGTGAAATGAGTCAAAGAGAGAGGAACTGACTGAGAAACTATTTCTCTCAAATGTGGGATATAAAGATATTTCATAAATGAATATCAAATGCCCAAAGACATAGAAACAAAGAGAAGGTAAACTGGTCTTCAGCAGGAAACTTGCTATAGGGGTGGGAATGTTAGGGAAAGGAACACTATTGGAACAATGGTGGAAGAGGAAAGTACCTGCCAAGGATCTAGTTCAGGGGTGGCGAACAAGTTCAACACAAAGAGCCAAAAGTTTAAACTGCGAGAGTCAGAGAGCCACACCATGCAGTGACCTGCCAAAAACAGACAAACACACAAAAGCATATAATTTTAACAATAATATATTAAACACATATTGCATTTTGCCTTTTTTGTCTGTGTGTGTGGTTTTTTTGGGTCACACCCGACAGTGCTCAGGGATTATTCCTGGCTCCAGGCTCAGAAATTGCTCCTGGGAGGCACGGGGGACCATATGGGATGCTGGGATTCAAACTGATGACCTCCTGCATGAAAGACAAACGCCTTACCTCCATGCTATCTCTCCGGCCTGCATTTTGCCATTTTGAGTGAGGGTCAAAATCCTGCAGTGATGGTGAGGGTGTGCTGCATCCTCCACACTAAGAACTAACAGAAAGATGTGACCCAACATGTGCCACACAGGTCCCCCGCTCACTGGCCCGAGCAGTTGTTTCTGAGAGATGGGAGATGGGATGACGCAGCCTGGGGTGGGACTATGCACTCGGAAATCTCTCCTCAGGGGTCCCTTCCTCCTCAGAAGCAGCAGAACAAAATCCAAACTTGGCAAAGAGTCACAGTATACAAAATAATGATAAGAGGCAAAGAGCCGCATTCATTTTGGCTGAGAGCCACAGGCAACTCGAGAACCCCGTGTTCGCCACCCAGGATCTAGTATTTCAGGCTGGAACAAAACTTGGGACATTGGTGATGGGTAGTAGATACTACTCAGTCTGGTGTTGAAACATTTTACTCAACCCAACCATTAATTTTATTTGTAAATTTGCAATTCATAGTGATCCAATTAAAAATATTTAAAAAGATCCATGTGTGGTAACACACTGATTAGGTTATAGGAAATGATGATGTAAAAAGAATAAGAAAACTGTGTAACCACATTGATACCTGAATGACTTGTACCTCTTGTGAAGATGAGATTCCCTGTTAGGAATGCTGAGGTTCCATCGCCTCATGCTGCCTCCTGCTAGAAGTTAACATGTGAATGTGACACTCAGCTCAATGTCATGAAGGTGACACCTTCATGTTGTCATTACTTCCATACCAAGTGCTGCCAACATGACTGAGGTTTGCAGACCAGACAGACACTGTGGCAAGAGTGATGTTGCACAATAGCTTCCACCTTATCTCTACAGATACTCTAAGGATTGAGTATTAATAATAAGAAGTTATTTCCAACTGCATGGTAAGGTAACTTCTGTTCTGCATTCTATTGGTACCGTGTATAATTTATTTGTATAACTAAAGTACAACGTGAAGAATACTCTCATGAAGAAATTCTTCATTGTAGAACAAGAATCTAGATCATGAAGATCCAAGTCACCTTCACAAATCTTTTTTATTATTATTGTATGGGTTTTATTTTTTCATCTTTTCAATGGATGATTAATGGTGTGAGACCAGGTTACTCTCATGTAGGTAGTGTAATTGTGTAAGCATATTTATTTATCCAGCCAATAAATCACTGCCAAACACCCACAGTAGGCCAGTAACTGGGCTATTCTCATCAAATGGATTCATGCAGTCACTCCTTTCATAAAACAGCTCAGTATGAGTATACTGACTGGACGTGACTTTAACCATAGTCAGAAGATTTCTTAAGTGACATCCAAATCAAGACACAAAGGAAGTATAAGAATTGACAGCAAAGTCAGAGAGAGAGGATCCAGTCTAAGGAATGTCTAGAACCTAGTGTATAACATACACATATGTGTTAAAGAAATTATCAATTCTTTAGAGGACTCAAGATAGCTCCATCTGGAGCATTGAAGGACATATTTTGAATTAAAATTGAAATATTTTCTTCAAGAAATTAAGAACCACTGAAGAGTTTTGGATGGATTTATGTCTTGAGGCATAGCCCCTCAATCGGCCTATAAAATTACTGACAATGAAAAGGAAGCCAAGTCAAGGACAGTAACACCGACAAAAGATGACAATGACTGGGTTATGTAACAGCAGCAGAGACTAAGCAATAGATAGATTCACAAGATGTCAGCAAATGGTCTTAGGGATGGGGCAGTTGATGTCCATATTTCTGAACAACAGGATGGTAGCCAGTGGCTTTCACAGTCAGAGAGATAACATGGGTGGAGGAGTGGTTTTGTGGGAGAAGGTAGTTGTTGCCAAAAAGCCTTCTGAACTAGCCAGTAATTTATAGAAACTACTTTCATTCTTCCTAGCTCACCTGGGTGGTTCAGCTATGCTAAACAAGAAAAGAGCATTTGTTGATTATAAGAATAAGAAGGGAAAATATAGAGATGGTACCAGTCACTTCTTCCTAAAATTTCCCATCTTGGATCCCAAGTAGTAGAATTTTTATCATCTGGGTTCTTTTGCTCAATCTAGAGGAGCTGATGTAGAAAGATGGTACAATAATTTTCTCCTGATTTTATTTCTAACTGATAATATCTTCTAGGTATTTGCATACCTCCGCCTCTCCCCCTCTTCATTCATGTATCTAATGAAAGTTGATTAAAAGACTCACTATCAAAAACTTTAACAAGAGAAAATAAAAATCCTTTCAATGTTCCAGTACAGAACATCTAATAACCTCTATTGATTTTTCTATTTCTCTATAATACTTTGTAACAAGTGTGCACATGTGTGTAAATGTGTTCTATTGTGCTTCTCTGAATCTATCTCTCTTTGTTTCTCTCCTCAAAATATATACTGCATAGAGGAGATCTGTTTTTTTCTCAGCAGAGTCTCTCTAAAAGCCATGCCTGCTGCAGAGTAGACATCAATAAGTATATGTTGAATAAATTAGTGAATGTGGGGATACAGGCAAAAGTTGATCTTGACTAGAGAAAATCATGTGGGACTCATCAGAATATAAAAATTAGAGTCATGTGAATAGATAGCTTTCTAAGAAAAACAGATTTTGAAGATTCTCTAAGAAATTCCAACTTCTACCAACCTTTTGTGGTGGCCTGTAGGAGAAAAAGTAGAGAAGATATCTTCAGGAAAGCAGAAGGAACATCAGGAGAGTAGAGAAAAAGATTATGGAGGACAGTGAATGAGAAGGATTGGAGAAAGACAAATAACAAGAAGACAACATTACAGAAACTCTCCATTAGATTTAGCAATCAAAATGAAATTTAGTCTTTACTGAAAGCTAAAGGGGGGCTAAACTGGGCTCAGGCAAAAATGAGGGTCAGATTTCAGTGTAGTTAGAAGTAAGAGACAGAAGGTAGAGATACAAAATAAAGCAGTGGAGAGGAATAGTTCAAGGAGTGCAGAGCTGATGGAACTTGTTTTTCTTTAAAAATGATAATGGCCTGAACAAATGTAGAAGGTTGGTGGGAAAGACTGTAGAGAGGAAGTGGTTTGAGATAAGAGAGAAGGGAAAAAAATCAATACTGGGAGATCTCTCTAAAGTACAGGAAGGAAGACTCTTCTTCCGGAAACCTCCTCTGGCCTCCCCACATCCCCTCTACTTCTTTATCTTCCCTATGACAGTCAGTATTTATTCAGTGAAAATGAAACTGTTTATGCTACTAAATTATAAAACAACTTCTGATTCCGCTTTTTATCCTTATGAATGTGCATAAAATCTAGTAACTAATGTACACTTAAATGAAAGAATAAATGAGTAGGTGGATAGGGTGATAGACTGCAAACTAATGTCTCAATAAGTAGTTATTGTAAATCTACTGGGTGCCAAACTCTGCTTTGGGCTGAAATTAAGACGTGACTTAAAGCACATGAATAAGTGAATGTGAAAAAAAAAAAAAGCAAACTTCAAACAAGTGTAACATCATGACCCTACACTTCATAAATTCAAGAATGTTGATACTTTAGAAAGAACATCATGTTTCTTCAGTCTTTTTTTCTTTACATGCAAAGGGAGGATTTACTTGCCGTGCAGAAGGATTGATTATAGTTTTTGCTTCCTCATTTCCTGTTGTTCACCATATTTGTAACCCATGAATCACTTGCATAAATTCTTCTATCTCCATAAACTCTCAAAAGTGAAATTCACTATTTTTTCCAGTTTTTTTTTCCTCTGAAGAAAGATGTAGATCGAAGGCAAAGGGTCTAATGGGGCTACAGTACTGATCATAATTTATGTTAAAGTGGCTTTTCATTTAGGATCCCAGTTTTTATGGATCCCATAATGATTCCTAGTAGGATTTCATGGGGAAGATGGGAATAAAGTTAGAAAAAACAGTAAGAACATTGACCTGCAGGTCAACAATCACTAAAAGCAAGACATTAGGATAGACTACTCAAACATTTCCAAGCAGGAGATTCTATGTTTGAGTCAATATCTAACATCCAGAAACTTCCAGAGCTTCACGGAGGAGAGGGACTGAGGTATCAATACACACCACTATGATACCACCAAAAAGGCATTTTAGAAAGCATGTGTAAGTGGCACAAGATTATTTAAATAACTAAGGAAATATAGCAGTCATTGTATAACGTAAAAATCTGCATTGTAATCTTCCAGCAAGATAACTTAGTGTTCCACAATACCACCAGGCAAACATGTTCAAATTCATTTTCTTCCTCTACATACCAGCCTGACTTCCCAGTTTCTATAAATAGTGCCATTTCTACTAAGTAAAAATTCACAGTCATCATTGGCTCCCTCTCTACTATAATCCATTCTTAAATTCTACTAAAAATTTCATCATCTTGGGGCCGGTGAGTTGGTGCTAGAGGTAAAGTGTCTGCTTTGCAAGCGCTAGCCAAGGAAGGACCGTGGTTCAATCCCCCGGAGTCCCATATGGTCCCCCCAAGCCAGGGGCAATAGCCAGGAGTAACCCCTGAGCATCAAATGGGTGTGGCCCAAAAAAACAAAAAAAAAAAAAAAGAATTTCATCACTAAGGCCTACTTCAATCATTCCCATCCATCCTCCTTCAGGTCTTTTTATTCTGAATGTCTCCACCCTACTTTAAACTTGTTTCTTTTTCACCTAAATACTACAAATAGGAAACAGTTAGATTTGATTTTGTTGTGTTTATTTGTTTGTTTGTTTGTTTAGGAGGAGTTTCCCAAATGATGTTCAGGAGGTCTATAGCCCTTCCCAGAGATACTTGATCAACCAGGCTGGCAAGTCAATGCAAAGGCACACAGATGTGGTGCTACTTTGTACATGTGGTCCAAGAGATGGTCCAGATCAGCACTATTCAGAGACCTCAAGGAATTACCTGGAGATGTTCAGGGGACCAAATGTTACTAATGTTCACCAGGATGAACTTGAGCTCCTATACTATATCTCCAGCACCAGGTTATTTTTAAATAATATTTTTATTTAAGCACCATGATTGCAAACACAATTGTATGTGGGTTTCAATCATAAAAAGAACACCCCCTTCACAAACTCCCCTTTACAAGTGCAACATTCCCACCACCAATGCCCCCCATCTTCCTCTTTCCCCACCCCTGCCTATATTAGAGACAGGCATTCTACTTCTCTCACTCATTAACATTGTCATGATAGTTGTTAGTGTAGTTTTTTCTCTAACTGCACTCATCACTCTTTGTGGTGAGCTTCAATTCATATCATGAGCCAGTCCTTTCATCCATTATCTCTATTGTCTCTGGGCATTATTACAATAATGTCTTTTATTTTTCTTAAAACCCATAGATGAGTGAGACTATTCTGTATCTCTCTCCCTCTGACTTATTTCATTTAGCATAATACTTTCCATGCCCATCCATGTATAGGAAAATTTCATGACTTCATCTCTCCTGACAGCTGCATAATATTCCAATGTGTATATGTACCACAATTTCTTTAGCTATTGATCTGTTGAAGGGCATATTGATTGTTTCCAGATTCTGGCTATTGTAAATAGTGCTGCAATAAATATAGGTGTGAGGAAGGCATTTTTGTATTATGTTTTTGTGTTCCTAGGGTATATCTCATTCACTGCTGGTGGGAATGCCATTCTAGTTTAGTCTTTATGGAAGTCTTTATGGAAAACAACATGGAAACTCCTCAAAAAACTAGAAATTGAGCTCCCATATGATCCAGGTTTATTTTTAAAACATGGCTTTATCTCTTTCTAGTTTGTTATTTTAGGCAAATTTCTAAACCTCAAGGCCTCGATTTGTTACATAAAATCATGGTTCATTTCAGAAGTATATAAAATAATATCAGTTTAAAAATCTAATTAAGTTATTTAAAGGCTTAATGACTCTTCTTCTCAAGATGTATTCTGGTCACATCCTTTCTGCACTAACACACTAAATAAGTTCCCTTTTACTACTAAAATGAGACTCTGGTGTTTAGTTGCCCTCTGTAAGATGGTCTATACTTCTTCCTGAACCTTCACTTCCCAAAATGGCCTTCTTGGCATTTCCCCAGATATGAATATTTTTACTATATTGATTATTCTGGTTTTTTATTTATGTTCCCATTAATTAACACAGCCAAAATTCTCCCTGCTCTCTAAGAAACAATTTAAATGCCCATTCTCTTATAATGAGGACTAGTGCTAATATCAAATATGTTCCCTTAAGTTTTATTTTACTTTAATACTTAAGAATATATAATTCTGCCTCATACTATGTTCATTAGATCCTATTGATTCTTCTTCTTCTTTTTTTTTTTTTTTTTTTTTGGCCATGCTCAGTGATGCTTAGGGGTTACTCCTAGGTATGTGCTTAGAAATCTCTCCTGGCTTGTAGGACCATATGGGATGCCGGGGGATTGGACACAGGTTCATCCTGGATCAGCCGCATGCAACGCAACAACCTACTGTTGCACCATTGCTCCAGTCCCTTGATTTTAAGTATTATTCTGAAAACTATACAGCTTTCTGTTCATCTCTAAAATCTTGTGATTTTAACTTATATTATCAGGAAATGGACTGAATAGGTACAAAAAAGATAGAGTAGTACCCAAAAGAGTATCATTCATATACTGTTTTTATAAAATATAAATTAGAGAGTCCTAGTGTTGGCGTGGGGATGGTGAGGCCTTTCTCGGCTCGGCATGGCTCCTGCTGCCCCTTAAGCCCAAGGGTCTGAAAGCTGCCGGGTAATGGTGGAGAAACTCACAAAGCAGTCAGATGAAGTTCCAGGAGTCAGCCTTATTCAGCTTTATTTCATGGTGCCAACCTAATATATACATTTCTTCACATGGCTTCTGTACTAAGTCTTTTCCTAGCAGCTACTCCTGGCTCCTTCTACACCTTCTGACTCTCTCGGCCTCTGTCTCACTTTCAGCTGCTTCTTCAGGCTTTCTTACTGACTAACTCCCTTTGGTGATACTCAGTTGCTGATGCTGAATCTCTCTGTTGATTCTCGTTTCTGCCCCCTTCTTTAACTCTCCTTTTTTGTTTTGTTTTTTGTTTGTTTGTTTTTTGGGTCACACCTGGCAGTGCTCAGAGGTTACTCCTGGCTCTATGCTCAGAAATCACTCCTGGCAGGCTCAGGAGACCATATGGGATGTCAGATTCAAACCACCGTCCTTCTGCATGCAAGGCAAATGCCCTACCTCCATGCTATCACTCCGGCCCCCTAACTCTCCTTCATAATCCCTCTCTCCCCAAGTCAGCCTCCTTTACCCGCCCATTTACTGCCCAGGTGTGGGTAGTTCTGATCATTCAGGTGGGATAAATAAGAAGTTGGGGGAGGGGTGGCCACAATTTATCAGAATACAACTTTAATGAGTACAATTATTTTAATCTATTGGAATTATTGATGTGTTGCATTAAATAATTAACGATGGGGCTGGATGGTGGATGATGCCATCCAGCCCACATGGCTCTGCAACCTCCATGCAGCCGGCGAGTTCCAGGCCCAGGTGAAATCACTCACACGCAGGCTTCAGGAAGAATCATCTTTATTTATGCCCTAGCCACCACAGGTGTGTGGCCTATGTCAACCTTTTAAGCATTCAGCTATATTTTGCTAGCCCTGCATCTTATCTCCTGTTAGCCATCTTCCCTTTGGGCTCCATGCGGCCCAAAGATCCAAAAGCCAGGAAGCCAAGCCGGGCCAAGAGAGAAACGGCAAAAGGGGCCGAATCCCCTGGCTCAGAGGTTTATCTATCCTTTTCCAGACCCCTCCCAGAAATGGGAGGTCTTGCAGGTAGTTACACCTATTATCCGGTTCCCAAAACTCCTCCCAGATATGGGCGGGTCTTGGGGTACACCACATTTCCCCCTTTTTTAAATATTTTCATGCGCCAACGAAATAAAGTGAAAATTAATATACCAGCCCTTTTCAAAAACATATCATTTGCAAAATATACTTTACACCTGTAACCTAAAATTTTATTAATGCTTTTTTACCAAGCACTATTTCGGAACTTTCATGTTCCTATATTTTTAAACTATATTGGGGGAACTTCACTGTTCCTATATTTTTCCTATACACAAGTACTTCAGCATACATGCATAACATACATTTTAAAAACAGGCTAAGTACATTAAAATACACAGTAAAACATTTTGCAATAACAAATATTAACTTTGAAAGACAACAAAACACATTTAAATTATAAAGAAAATGACTAAGACAAAGATGCAGGTGGTTAGAAATAAGATGTTTTAGTTGGGCTAAGCTGTTTTACCTTCCTTTATTTTTATTTTTTAACCACTAACTAGCTAAAACTTATCCCATTACCAACTATGAGTAAAATATTACTACCCACTAATTTTCTTTTTTTTTTTTTTTTTGGTTTTTCGGGCCACACCCGTTTGATGCTCAGGGGTTACTCCTGGCTACGCGCTCAGAAATTGCCCCTGGCTTGGGGGGAACCATATGGGACAGGGGGATCGAACCGTGGTCCTTTCCTTGGCTAGCGCTTGCAAGGCAGACACCTTACCTCTAGCGCCACTGCGGCCCCAACTACCCACTAATTTTTACACCTAAAACCATAGTTCAGATGATTAATTTGTTCCACGCTGATCTCACCACGTGGCTTCTTTAACTTTTAAAGTTCAGATGTTGTTTTGTCCACGCTGATTTCACCACGTGGCTTTCTTTCAGTTTCAGTCCCGCAGACGGTTTTGTAGACCATGAGGTTCCCGGTTCGCTGGAGGGTGGATTCCAGGTTTTTCGCTTTTCGGGCAAAGCTGAGCCAGCCAAGCCGATTCCAGCCGAGATTCCAGCCGAGATCCCAGCCGAGCCGAGCCCAGCCGCTTGGAGCTTTTCGCAGCTTTTTTTTTTTTTTTTCTTTGGGCGCATTTGCAAGCAAGTTTTCGGCCACACCTTCACAGGGCGCTTTGGTTGTTTAAGTTCCAAGTGATTTAAACTAAAAGTTTAGTCCGAAATTTCCAAGTCGAAATTCAAATTCAAGCCAAGGTCATTCTCAGAAAATCAGTCCATTTTCAATACAGTCTTTTTCTCCTCCGTTTCCAATTTAGACTTTTAATAAGTCTTTAAAGAGGCCCAGGTTTTTGTTTATTGTAACAAAGTTTTAGTTTTGGGCCTGGGCTGGAGGTGATGCAAGCTTTCACCTCTCTTGTTTTAATGGCTTTGAACCCCAGGTGGGGTGTTGGCCATCTTTGAAAATTGTTGCACGTGGCCAGGGTTGTGGGCTCAGTGCACGACAAGAGCCAAAATTAACTGAAAAGCAGAAATATTACCATTGTTGCTGGTTTCTTGGGTCCAGGATTCAGGTCAAAGTTCGGAGCGCAGATGTTGCATTAAATAATTAACGATGGGGCTGGATGGTGGATGATGCCATCCAGCCACATGGCTCTGCAACCTCCATGCAGCCGGCGAGTTCCAGGCCCAGGTGAAATTACTCACTCACACGCAGCCATCAGGAAGAATCATCTTTATTCATGCCCTTGCCACCACAGGAGTGTGGCCTATGTTAACCTTTCAAGCATTCAGCAATATTTTGCTAGCCCTGCATCTTATCTCCTGTTAGCCATCTTCCCTTTGGGCTCCATGCGGCCCAAAGATCCAAAAGCCAGGAAGCCAAGCGGGCCAAGAGAGAAACGGCAAAGGGCCCGAATCCCTGGCTCAAAGGTTTATCTATCCTTTTCCAGACCCTCCCAGAAATGGGAGGTCTTGCAGGTAGTTACCTATTATCGGTTCCCAAAACTCCTCCTAGATATGGGCGGGTCTTGGGGTACACCACATTGATGTATATTAAGTATTGAGAACAGTGCTCAAAAGATACTGGGTGTGAAAAATATTCACTGAAGTTCTTTATAACCAGTTTTCCTATGAGCTAAATATATATAGTAAGCTTATAAAGTTATAATAAGTAGTCACAGCTAATATGTGTGATTGTCAGAATATGAATCAGGTCATCATATCAAAATTAAAGAGACAAAAAAATGGGGCCGAGAGATAGCATGGAGGTAAGGCGTTTGCCTTCCATGCAGAAGGACGGTGGTTTGAATACGGCCATCCCATATGGTCCCCATGCCTGCCAGGGGCGATTTCTGAGCGTAGAGCCAGGAGGAACCCCTAAGAGCTGCAAGGTGTGACCTAAAAAAAAAAATTTAAAAAGAGAAAATGGGTAGCGTGTGTCCACCTAGCGAGATTAGTCAAAGAAATCAAAGCTTTGTAGACATGCCTATGGTGCTCTGATCATGTGTAACAGGTTTTCCTACAGCTGCCCAGTACCCTCCAACTGCCCAATGTAGACCTTTCTATCTGACTGAGACAGTGTGTCTATACTTTGTCAAGGTCATAAATTAAAATATGAAAGAACAATCACAGGAACACTGGCCTCCAAAGTCAAGGCCAACCAGCAGTATGATTCAGAGACTGAATGTCACCTCCCTCTGCTTCAGTCAGAATTAAGAGTAAGCATTTGACAGTCCAGCCAGAGTCCAAAAAACATTGCTCAGTTCCTGGCAAGAGCCCCAAGTTGACCATTGACAACATTTTGCTAACCCTGACAAAGATGTGAACTGTGCCTACAGACCTAGCCAGATGACTCCCAACTATGGAAAACAGGGGCAAAAGAGGAAGGAAATCAGCCAAATCTTTCAAGTCAGGAAGAGAAGACTCAGGTTCTGGCCCCCCATTGGCAGGCAAGGCAGCTGTGTCAGTTCTATCAGCTTCCTAAACTTCCAATATTTTAAAATAAATTACTTTATTAAAACACCATGGAGATAAGATTTTTCATAATACAATTGTTGTTTTCACAAATACTAAGTTATCTATGATTTAGTTTCAGCCATGCAACATACAACACCCTTCACCAATGCACATTTCTCAATACTAATGTCCCCAGGTGACCTCCCGCCCACACCTGCCTGGAAGATCAGTCCATGTTACAAAGCTTCCCACAAATAGCAGGGCAGTGCAGTTAGGGCAGAGAAGGGACCACTGTGATGATGAGAGCTGGGAATGATCACATTGGATAAGAACTGGTTGCTAAGAGGAGGTAAAGTGACAGACTTGATAATCTTGAGTAACAATATTGAAAAATCACAGTTCTAAAGTAGGAAGACGAGTGAGGGGGGGACTTCCAAATTTTAATCGCTATAATCATCTCTAGCCTGCCATGTCACTAGAAGAACTCAGAGTAAGATATTAAAGTGCCAGGCTCAGCATTAATGATGCTAGATTAGACAATAAATTTTAATAATCATCAAGATGTATACTAGACGTAAAAACTAGACAGGCTGAATCCTAAAGTTCAGCTTGATTGATTCGCAAAATTATGGCTCACATTGTCTCTTTCAAGAATGTACATTTCTAAGAAATTTTATTGCGTATCAGTGCTAAGGATTGTCAAACCCTATCGACAAATAAACTTTCAAATGATTTACCCCAGAAAAAGTTCATTGACTTGCCCTCATTTTCTTCCCCTGTACTTACAAACTGGGAATGCTGCCATACTTTTTATAACTTCACTCTCTAATTTCCTCTCTGCCTCCATTCTGATATTTATGCTTTTCTCCTTATAATTTTGAGTGGGTTTTCCTTTAATTGTTAGGTTTTTTTTTTTCTGTCTACTAACTTTAAAGAGTAGGAACCAGGCTTCATTCACTTTTGACTCCCAGTACAATACACCACTGTATAAAATAGGTGCTCTGTAAACAATGTCATTGGCAGTTCATTAAGTAGTCCAATGTCATTGGTCTTTCCAATGTCATCCTTTAATTCCTTTGACAGTCTGTCCTCAAATGACATCATTTGGAAAACATAAATATTGAATTATTGATTATTGAATTATTATCAATATTTAATTTCTTTGGCAGCCTGTCCTAAAATGACATCATTTGAAAAATATCAATATTAAAAATACCTTCCTATATTCAAGGCTGGGACTGTCATTTCCTATTGTAGCAACCCTTGGAATATCTTCTTGAGCCCTATGTTTTTTTCTTGGAAAGCCATCTCATTTTGCCAGTTTGAACAAAACTAAAACTTTGGTGTTTGTTTTGAAATGAAAATCAACAGAACAGGCACCTAGAGCTTTTGACAGGGTTAAAAGGTGATCCCAGAGATGATTAAAGATTGGAAAGCAGACTAAGAAAACTGAAAGGGAAAGCAAAAGGCAATTTACTAATCTACATCAAGTGTGTGCAAAGCTGTTATTCCCATAAATGATGACCAGTCCAGTATGTCCACATTCTCTAAGAAGAAAGTAATAGGAAATAAAGTGAGTTGGCTTGTAGAAGACTTGTTTGGAAAGATGGAAATTTTCTTGCTATTTCTCCTTAAATACATCTTGCATGCTAAATAATCTGACAGGAATGATACTATAAACTTTCCTTCTTCAAAAGTACAGATCCATAGAAAAAGTTCTCAACTGTCTGTAATATCTCAAGTACAATACACTAAATGCAGGGATGGAGGTAAATTGTTTTTAAGGGACAGACTCTAAATGGCATGTAGATTTTGAGTAGCCAGGCTACATCTGACATTATAGTCAGTCCTAAAATTTTTGGAGAAAATTTTTCAGATGAATTAAGCTCAACTATACACTTTCACCACACATTTACAAAACCCTTATCCTGCTCAGCACCTGTGTTTGCTACCATTACAATAAATAAGGCAGTTTACTACCATAAAGGAAAGTTGTTGTCAGATCCTTAGAGGATGATTGGGCCTCTGGTCTTGGCAGTAAACCTGTCTCACTAACACATAGCCCCCTCCACAGGAATCACCATAGCAATTTACATTTCCTTTGTGGAACACCCACTCCGCTGCTTTAACCTCCTAGTCTTTACATCTGCTATTTCCACTTCCTATCATGCCCTTCCCACTTCCTTACTTATGAAACATCTTGTCCACAGAGGAGACAGAGCTGAAGTGTTACCTCTTTCTGTTAGCTGCTACTACTTTCTCTCACTCTCACCTTGAGATTACAACCCTGTTTCCTGGCTGCAAACACTAAAACTGACTCGAACGCTAATAAAATATAGAATTTACTGGAAGTTTAATCATAATTTCACAGTAGCTGAAGGAACAGACTTGGATTCAAGTTCCAAGAGAATTGAAAACATGAAGTTAAGAGCAAGAATCAAATAAAATAGTCCCTTCATCCTAGTGTCAAGGTGCTTGAAGAAGGTTTAAGTGGTCAACTCTAGGTGCCATGCTAGATTGAATACCCTATGGCTGCCTTGGTGTTAATAACACACAATTATCCTCTTCTTATTTCTTTAATAGGAATTGGTGATTAGAAATCATTCTCAGTAACAACTCATACAACAGAGCAAAGACAATTCTCTTAAAAAGATATCAGAATATAGTGGACAAGGAAGTGCATGCTAGTCAGCTCTCTTTCATTTTTCTCTCTCTCATTCATTCCATTGTGAGACAATTAGTTTTTCTTCCTATGTGTTTGCCAATTGATGTGTTCTCTGAAGGCAAGAATTATACCTTTTACCCATATGTCAGACACTTTTGGGAAGAGTCTGTGATCAATAACCTCTTACAGACCAGACTCCTAATAAAATATTTGTTGATGGTACAATAAGGTCAAGCCAATACTCATGTCCTGGCTGCCATTTCCATGATTAGTGATTAGTGCTTTTTCTGCTGATCATAACATTATAAAGGATGATGTGATCAATTTAGCCCAGTCATAAGGTTTTTATTCTACAGAACAATCTGTTGGGTTTTTTTTTTTAATAAATTAAAGCAGTTCTAGTAAATGTTATGTCTATGGCTGGCAAAATAAATGTCTTCAAATACTTACAGAATTGTACATGATGTACAACTGTAGTTTTATAAGATCCATTTATATTTGAATTAAATTATGGCATCAGCCAAATCTCTCAGATATTGTGGCCCATCAATATTAATATTTTTCTGAATTAATGCTGACAATGGGAAGATAAGAAATGGGGGAAAAGCCAAAAGGCTGGGAATAAGTTTTAAACCTAAAAACCATTTTAGTATCACAAAATAGTGCATTAGTATTTTTTATGATTATTATTAAGTGTGCATGACTTAGTAAAACTATTTCAATACCACCAGTGTTCATTGATAGTCTACAGCCATTCAAGCCTACAACTTTGCATGGTTTTTTAATCCAATTTTCAATTTTATTCTAATCATAATTGGCTCTGTGCTATTTTTTTTCATTGTGATGAATAAATGCACACCTTGTTTTAAAAGAAAAAGAGTCTTTCGGAATTCATTGGCAGGATTTCAAAAGATTAGGATTTAAATCTGAGATGACAAGGACCTAAATTAAATCTTTCCTTGAAATAGAGTCATAAGCATTGAAAATAATAGTAAAGTGCTTTGCCATACTTTAACAATACATGCTAGGCCTTATGTAGTGTGTTGCATCAGGTTTTAAGTAAGAATAAAGCAAAAATTAATAATAATTTACTTTGTACTCCCCAATATATTTTTAAGCTTGGTTCAAGAATAGGAACTGTCCTCCTTTTTTAAAATGGCTCTTTCAATAAATACTAAACAAAGAGTTTGATATATTTCCCACATTTTCTATGCTATTAAAAATGAAAAGTCAGGGCCTGAGAGATGGCTTGGAAGTAGGGAGTTTGCCTTGCATGCAGAAGGGATGGTGCTTGAATCCCCAGCATCCCATATGATCCTCAAGCCTACCAGGAGTGATTTCTGAGCACAGGAGCCAGGAGGGACCCTGAGCGCGCGTCAGGGTGTTGAACCCTCCCCCCCCAAAAAACAGAAGTCATAAACAAGAAATCTGAATAAGCAATTGGTTGTATTGCATTCAGGTACCTGGTAAAATAATGCTTATTAACATTAAATAGTAAGTTGTTAGCAGAAGTGTTACACAGATTTCCCTGTTTTTGAAGGGCTTTATTAATGCAGATAAATTTAAATATTGAATTTATGATTACACTACTTTGAACCTGGTTAGAGTATGCTTACCTTTCCATCCCGCGAATTTTCTTCTAAAATTTTTATTTAATTATTTTAATTCATTAAAAATGTGGACAGAATTAGCACTCATTGGTCCAAATCTGGACTTACAGGTTAAATGCCCTCCGTATTTTAATGACTAAAAAGAAACTTGCAACTGCCCTGAAAATATATGAAGCTGCTTTTGATAATGGGGGAAACCAGTATGGTGGACCAGTTTTGACAACCTTCAATTACAACCTCAATTGCTTTCACTGCAGCTGTGGATTACCTGTGGCTTCAATGGGCTACTGTGTCTGCTTTGTTTATTTTATTCCTTCTTCCTGTTGAAAAAACAGCTGGAGAGCAGACGTCCTGCTATTTGGGAGCCGCAGGGCTTTAGGAATATTAACAGGAAACCACAATAAGCATCTTCATTACTTCACCTATGTCATAAATGTCCAAGAGAATGGATCCCATCAGAAGGAACTGATTTAAACAGAATAAAGCAGTTTGCAGACCATATGGCTGAACATCCAAGTAACTGCCGCTGGTCTCATAAATTGGATTCATATATTTGGATTTCAACCAGGGAAGGAAGGAAAAAGTCCGGTTTTTTCCAGAGAGTGGTAATGAGGCAGGCCTCCATAGTCTATGGCAATAAATTATTTGATGCATTGAAATCAAAATATATTACACAATTTTTATTATTAGCTTTCAAAGTCATGTTTAGCTTTTTAGAAGAGATGTAGAGTGGGATCTTAAGATTATGTAAATAGACAAAAGCAGCAGGAACCCCAGCTCTGCCTAAGGCTGGCAGAAGCCTTGAAAAACAAAGGAGGTGAGTACTCCCTCCCCCAAAGAACAAAGTTAAGGTGAGAAGCTGCCCTCTTCCACTGGTGGGAACACAGTTTCTCCAGCCCAGAGTACACAAAAAGAATCGGAAACCCCAGTTCAGGCAGATATTGGCAGAAGCCCTGAAGAACAGCGGGTTGAGTGCCCCCTCACCGTTTTAGGACAAAGTGAAGATGAGAGGCTAAGCCACTCCTCTGGCTGATGGAACACAGCTTCTCCTTTCCAGCGACACAAAAGCACCAGGAATTCCAGTTTGGGCCTATGTTGGAAAAAGCCTGAGAAACATCTGGGTGAGTGCACCCCTCTCCCTAAGTAACAACGTTAAGTTGAAGAAGGTTAAGACCCTTCTTCGCATAGTGAACACAGGCTTCTCCTACCTCAGAGATACAAAAGTAGCAGAAATCTCAGCTCAGTGATGTTGGCAGAAGCCCTGAACAAAATTAAAGCTGAGAAGCTAAACCCCTCCTCCCACTGAGGGAACACAGTTCCCTCATGTCCTCCTGCCAAAGGCATGAAAGCAGAAAAGCCTAGCTTCTCTGCTTGCTTTGTGTTTGCATTTATCCCCTAATCAAAGTACACCAGGACAACACGTAGGAAAAAAAACACACTACAAAGTACACTATGGAAAAGTATCAAAGAATACCACCATGCGTAAAGTACTGAAGATGATGGATCTTAAGACTGAAAAAGCACTGACCACTACATAGCCCTCTCTGAGAAGACTTTAGAGAGGAAATTTGGAGGATTTTTAAGGAACTCAGGAGAATCCATGGAATGAACTGAACAAAGAAAAAATAATAATTAAGAGAGCCATGAAAGTATAAATAAGAAAAACCAAACTGAAATATTAAGACTAATAAACTTGGGTGGCTAAAATGAAAAAACTCACTGGAAAATCTTAATAACAAAATAAACAGCTAAGCTACTTAAGACAGAATTGGTGAGCTGTAAGATGAGATGCATTAAAAACTCCATACAACATAAAAGCTGGAAAAGAGCCTTAAAACAATATGAAGGACAATGAAAAAAATACCTTAGAGTAATGACAGATAAAAATAAAGGTCTTCAATAAATTCAATAGAAACAACAACCTAAGACTCATTGGAGAACAAGAATAAAATATCCAAGAAAAATCAACAGTTAAGGATGTTTTTTTTTTCCCCCTTTTTTTTGGGGGGGGGTGGTTCATACCCAGCAGTACTCAGGGGGTTACTCCTGGCTCCAATCTCAGAAATCACTCTTGGCAGGCTTGGGGGACAATATGGGATGCCAGGATTCAAACCAAATTACCTTCTGCTGAAAAGCAAAATGCTGGGGGCCAGTGCAGTGGGCCTAGAGGTAAGGTGTCTGCCTTGCCAGTGCTAGCCTAGGACAGACCCGCGGTTCAATCCCCCGGTGTCCCATATGGTCCCCCAAGCCAGGAGCGACTTCTGAGCACTATAGCCAGGAGTAACCCCTGAGCGTCACTGGGTGTGGACCCAAAAAACAAACAAAAAAAAAAAAGAGAGAAAAGAAAAGAAAATGCCTTACCTCCATGCTATCTCACGGCCCAGTCAAGGATTTTATTTTATTTTAAGCACCATGATTACAAAACATGATTATAGTTGGTTACAGTGACAAATAGAACATCCCCCTTTCATCAGAGAAACATTTCCCCCCCCCAATGTCCCCCTCCCCCTTTCCCCATCTCCCTGCCTGTATTCGAGACAAGCATCCTACTACAGTATTTGTTTTTAAGTTCAGTAAACTATTTTTTTCTTCATATATGTGTTAAAAAATACAATAGTAAAAGGTTATGACAAGTGGCAATCACCATTGTTTGCATAGGCCCAGAAAAATATAAAGGAAAATGGAAAAAAAATCCTTGGTCTGATTACAAGAAGGGCCTCATCCCATAAGTTTATTGGCATATATACTGACTCTGGGCTCCAGGCATACCAGTCTGTTCCAACCCGAGTCATTCTTCGTGTTCCCAGTCAAACTTTTTCCACACTTTAGCTGTTGTTGGTATCAGGTTCCTATATTTAAAGATTCTGGATTCTATACATTTCTTTCAAGGAAGTCAGGATGATGTGAGCATCCTCTAGTTTCAGCACACCATTAGATGCCAAGCGATCTGCCCCTGCAAGCAGGTTGTTGCTCAGCTTCGTCTGGGTGTTAAGAGCACTTCTTTGGAGTACGTCAAAGCCAGTGGTAGGTCTTCCCTGATAGTGGTTTGCATTCTGTTAATAGACAATTGTGATTGTTTCCATAGATGGTGTCCATTGTTCAGGGCTGTATGGGCACTGCCCATTTTTCTGAGGGGCCTAAGCCAAATCATTATGCCAATGTTCAAGGTATAAGGCCTAACTGCATTACCATTGTGATTTCCCATCTCTATTAGATAAGAACTTGTTTGCATGTATAATTATGTTTCCTATTTTAATGTGCCTATGCAAAAGAGAAACAGTGCCACAAGATATTGTTGGTGCATCTGGGGGCAGACAAATCAAGTCCAACATTCCCGATAACTTGGTTCAAACATGAGATTCTATACAGAGGTACTCTTCTAACAGCATTGCTTATAAAACAGATCTCAATTGCGGAAATAGCAAATGAACAACCAAATAAAAAAATCAGTGGGCAAAATTGTCACTATATAAGAGGGATATTCAGAGAAAGAGTTATAGATGTTAAGGGAATACATCTGAGATACACAAAGGAGATACAAGTGTCCCTTATATGTTTAGAAATAGTCGAGAAGGAGGGTGTTGTTTCTGGGCACCACTTTGGTCTGTGATTTTGCCATCTAGAGTCTGTAAACACTCGCAGCACCTCATATCAGGAAATGTCTTTCATTTCATGGTGGCGTCTTGGAAACTGGTTATGGTAGCAAGCACAGGTATCCAGTGAAAGGAGTTGGAAGATAGGAGTCCATTGATAATAGATTGATAGAAACAGAGTTTTGTTTCTTCTCAGGCTAAGAGTCTATTTTTTCATTTTGGGAACTGGCTGGCAGTTAGCTGTGAGAGAGGATATTAATCTGTTTCATAAAGAGTGAAGAGCTGAGGATAAAAATGGTTTCATGTGGGGTGGTAGTCAGGTGAGAGTAAAGGACTAGGAAATGGAAGCCCGTAGGGTGGAGAGACAATGGAGGGAGAAAAATATACAACATAGACATTCTGTAATTTTTAAACATAGGTGAACCTCTATGATATTCTATCTATCTGTACTGTATAATGGAAGTGGATTAACTGATATGATATTCCTACCAAATTTATATAAATTTTTCCTACGGGGGCTTCTGCCCACACGTGGTTTCAAAATGGGAATAGAGAAGGCTTTGGGGGCAGCCAAGGCTGCATCTTCCCCTAATCTTGGCCCAAAAGCCCTACCCGCATAGAGCCATGTCATCCCTGTGTTGTCTGCTGAAGCTCCCAAGAGAGCGCAGTCAAAGATGTTAATGCAGAAAAACTACTAAGACCATAAAAGTACATGCAACCAAATACTACATGCACAAATAGTAGCTGGATAAATAGATCCAAAGAAAAATACCCCAAGGCACATCCTAGTTACATAACCTTATCTCACAAATAGGGAAGGAGTGAAGCAGCAAGATCAAAAGGTAAAATTATGGGGGCCAGAGTGATAGCATGGTGGTAGGAGATTTGCCTTGAACAGTGGCTGACCTCGGATGAACCTGGGATCAATTCCCGACATACGATATGATCCGCTGAGCCTGCCAGGAGTAGATTTCTGAGCATAGTACCAGAAGTAATCCTTGAGAGCCTCCAGGTGTAGCCCAAAGGGAGAAAAGTAGAGAAATTATGTACAAAGTAGTATCCTTAAAGTTACTACCGGCAGATTTTTCAACAATCAACTGTCACAGACCTACAGGGCAATGGTAAGATATAATGACAAAATTCAACAAAATGAATACTTTGCCAAATGTACTTCACCCAGTTATATTTGCATTGCAGTGTTGAATGAAAGATACACAGTTCCACCGATAAGCAACAGCTGAGGAAACTTTACAGACTCGAAACCAACATTAAAAGAACTGAAAGGTCTACTTTTAGGGCAAGGCCCCCAACCCCAATAAATACACCAAATTCTTACGAACAAAATGACATTAATCCCATGACAATCATCTCTCTCAATGTAAATGAACTAAATGCACGAATTTATAGACATTGTAGCAAAATGGATCAGAAAAACTGAATACAATGGTTTGCTGCATTCAAAAAATACATTTAAATAGGAGTAAATATATACTCAAAGTCAAAGGCTGGAGAACAAAAATTCAGGGCAAACATTCTCTTAGAAAAGGCGGAGGGGCCAATCTTATATAATAGGACACAAGACATTAGACTTAAAAAAAAGGACAGAGATGAACACTTCTATGTAATCAAGGGATTTATGCACCAGGAAGAAATCACACTCATAAGCATCAATGCATCCAATGAAGGACCATAAAATATTTTAAACAATTACTGAGGAATTTGAGGAATGATATAAACAGCAGAACAATAATAGTAAGGATATTTCAAACACTGCCGCTATCATGCATTGATAAATCAACCAGGCAAAAATCCCACTATAATATACTAAGCTTTGGCGGAAGAAATCGAAGAGAATCACTTAGTCGATATAATAAATGTTTATATATGGCTCTCCATTCCCAGGAAACTGGATACAAATTCTTCACCTCTATACATGATATACATGTATATCAATCTACATTCTTCAAGATAGTCCATATGCTGGGCCAATAAAACATACCTCCACAAAAAGCAAGAGGTTAGAAATTGAAATAAGTAGAAGAAACTGCACTCTCCAAACAAGTTGGAAGCAGAGATTACAGATGAGAATATATTAAGCTTAGAAGCTTCTGCACCTCAAAGGAAACAGTGCCCAGAATACAAGATCCACCCACTAAGTGGAGAAACTATTCACGACCAATACCCATCAAATAAGGAGCTAATATCCAAAATGTACAAGGCACTGAAAGAACTTTACAAGAAAAAAAAAATCTAATTCCATCAAAGATGGGGAGAAAAAATGGACAGATGCTTTGATAAATAAAGAAATACAAATGGCCAAAAAGCACATGAAAAAATGCTTCCACATCACTAATCATCAGGGAGATGCAAATAAAAAACAACTGTGAGGTACCATCTCACAGCCACAGAGATTGGCACACATCACAAAGAATGAGAACTAGCAGTACTGGGGATGTGAAGAGATAGGAACTCTTATCCACTGCTGGTTGGAATGCAGTCTAGTCCCACCTTTATGGAAAGTGATATGGAGATTCCTCCAAAAACTGGAAATCGAGCTCCATATCATTCACCTATACCACTTCTAGGGATATACCCTAGGAACACAACAAGCTAGACACAAGTGGGACCACTTATACTGGCAGATCAGGGGGAGGCTAAAGAGGAAGGATATGGTATGCATGCTGAATACAGGATTGGAGGGAGAATATCACTGGTGTGAGAATGCCCTGGTTTTAATTCCTAAAATATTACTGTGAAAGATTTGTAATCCACTTTGATCACAATAAAAATTATTAATAAAATAAACTAGAAAAGTTGGTATGGGAAAATTAAAAAAAAAGTACGACAAACCATTAGCTTAACTCACAAAGGAAAAGAGAGAGAACTCAATATACCAAATTAGAAATGTAAAGGGGGGCCCGGAGAGATAGCAGCAGCGGGCGTTTGCCTTGCAAGCAGCCGATCCAGGACCAAAGGTGGTTGGTTCGAATCCCGGTGTCCCATATGGTCCCCTGAGCCTGCCAGGAGCTATTTCTGAGCAGACAGCCAGGAGTCACCCCTGAGCACCGCCGGGTGTGGCCCCCCAAAAAAAAAAACCAAAAAAAAAAAAAAAAAGAAATGTAAAGGGGAAGATTACTACAGATACTACAGAAATTCAAAGGTTAATCAGAGATTACTTTGGTACACCCTATGCCACAAAACAGGGAGAACCTGGAATCAAGGAATAAATTATTGGACTTCTATAACATAACAAAGTTAAAGCAAGATGATCTGGCATATCTCAGCAGACATATCACTATTGAAGAAATCAAAATATAATCAAAAGTCTTCCCAAAAACAAAAGCCCAGGGCCAGATTGTTCACTAGCAAATTCTTTTAAACCTTTCAAGAGGACCCACTGCCAATTTATTTTCAAGCTTTCCTGGAAAATAGAAGAAAAAAGAAATACTCCCAAATAGTTTTTACAAAACTAATGTCACCTTGATGCCAAAAAGCAGACAAAAGGTGCCACAAAAAAGAGACCTACAAACCACTATCCTTGATGAACACAGATGCAAATATACTCAACAAAATTCTATCAAACTGGATCAAATGTCTCATCAAGGAAATCATACACCATCATCAAGTAAGATTCATTCCAAAGACTCAAAGATGGTTTAACATATGCAAGTCAATTAATGTAATACACCATATCAGAAAAAATAAAAAAATAAAAATCATATTATTATATCGTAAATGCAGGAAAACATTTGATAAGGTACAACATCCATTCATGATTAAAACTCTCAACAAGGATGGGAATGGAAGAAAACTTTTCTCAATATAGTCAGGCCATTTATTCACAACCTAATGGCAAATATTATACTCAATGGAGATAAGCTTTCCTTCTTAAACTCAACATAGTGCTGGAGTTCCTTGCCATAGAGATTAGGAAAGAAAAGATAATCAAGGGCATCCAGATAGGAAAGGAAGAAGTCAAGCTCTCACTGCTCACTGTTTACAGAACACAAGATACTATATTTAGAAAAACCCTAAAGACTCTACCAAAAGCTTCTAGAAACAATCAATTCATATAGCAAAGTGGTAGGCTACAAAATTAACACTAAAAAAACCAATGGCCTTCTTATACACCAATAATGATAGAAACTAAATGATGGACATTAAAAAAATACCATTCACATTATTGTCACACAAACTCAAATATCTTGAGTCAACTTAATTAAAGATGTGAAGGACCTATACAAAGAAAACTACAAAACTCATGCTTCAAGAAAGAAAATAGGACCACAAGGAAATGGAGACACATACTCTGCTCGTAGGATTGGAAAGATTAACATCATTAAAATGTCAATACATGAGAGGGAGGCTGTAGCCGGGACCCAGACGATCCGACATGCCAAGATTCCTGCTCCTATCCTACGGGTATGGCTGGGAATCTGGGCAGACAGCTGGCCAATGGGCCTCCTGGCTGACCACCTTAGTCCAGGAGACCGAGATCCCTCCATGCCAAACTGGTCTCAGGGCCACGTCTGGGCAACTGGGCTCTGGGGGGAGGCGAGAGGGGGGAGGATGGGAAACTCCAATCCCATGCTTTTTCAAACTGGGAGAGGAAGGCTGCAACTGGACCCAGATCCCACATGCCAGGATTACTGCTCCTCTTCTACTGACATGGCTGGGAATCTGGACAGACAGCTGGCCAAAGGGCCTCCAGGACTGACCAGTTAGTCCCTGGAGACCAAGAGCCCCCTCCACCAGGCTGTCTTTCAAGGCCAGGTCTGGCATCTGAGCTCTGGGGGTATGGGGAGGAGGCAAACTCCTCCCCCATGCTTTTTCATACTGGAAAGGGAGGCTGCAGCTGGGACCCAGATGATCCCACATGCCAGGATTCCTGCTCCTCCTCCTAAGGGTATGGTTGGGAATCTGGGCAGACAGCTGGCCAGGTGGCCTCCTGGGATGACCACTTTCTCTCATATTCATACTGGACCCCCTGCAGCTGTGTCTTTCTTACTAATACTCATTTCAAATATGCAAAATATACTTTTAAACATATCTAAAAATGTTCTTTATTCTAGATGGTTCCTAGGAAAGGAAACAGAATACCAAAGATTTGAATGATAACACTCAAATAGACCTTTAAAGTCAGTCTTTATGGACGTGACTTTCCATACTGTCTCCAAGCCGAAATCACAAACAATTCATACAGTATTGTATATAGCCCCTGTCATGTATTGCCTCTCCCCTACCCCTGTGTCTCTTCTATACCTTCATCTCTCAATCCTGATCCATTATCTTCCCCTAATTTAACCCCTCTTTACCCTCAGTTCCTAACTCGGTAGGCACCAAGATTGACCTCCTGCCCCAACAGACCACCTTCCAGCTCCTCAGTGAAAGACACCCTCTGGGTCCTCGTTCTCATGCCTTGGCAAAGAACTACAACAAGCACGCCTACTGACTCATACTTGATTGCCCCTCTCACCCCCACCAAATCGTGGACTGTTGCACGATACAGGAATCAGCCTCAGCAAAACTCCCAGCTCAAAGACACTATATGGACTCGTAATGCAGCAAAGCATCTCTCAAACTCAATTCCAAGGCTTGTGAATCGAAAAGTACCTTGGCTTTTATTCCCCACAAGAATATATCAAAAGACTTAATTGGGAGTCTTATATTGCCTATGGAAGCTCAATACCTGTATAACAATACCTCTTAAGATGCGTATTCCTAAATATACACGTAGCCTCCTCCACCACTTGTTTTATTCGAATACCTTCTCTTTTTAACTCAGTTTTATTTATTTGTTCTATTTTAATATATACGTTTTTTCTCTATCCTAACCATTTTTTGGTGCTGCTTGGAACAAAAAGCCTTGACTGGGATAAAAGCTCAGAACAAAACCAGATGACAGAGACTGTGTGTGCAGACTGTCATCCTTACCCAGAATAGCACCAGCAACACAGTATGACACCATACGTTTTTGTATGGGCACAGTAAAAAAGGGGAAACCATAGACACAGAAACAAGATCTTATCTTCTAGGGATAAGAACTCACTTTTTATAGAAGAAGGGTGCCTCCCATCCTAAGCATGTGTCATGTGGATACAAACCAGTCCCCAGGAGATTGGACAGTGTTAATCCAATCCGAAACCCCAGATCCCCGATGTAGAAATGATACAGCTCCGGGCCATAACCACCAGGAACTAAGTTCCATTGGGAGATTTATAACAGTACTCTGGCACTAACTTGTGCCAGTTTTGATATGACGAGGAAAGGAAAACTTGATCTAAGACCAGGTTGTCCTATCACATCACCTAACACTAAATGGAAATCAGAAGAGATGTCATCCTTTGAACTGTGAAAAATAAAAGCACCAACAACAGAAAACTGACTTTGACAACCGTGACTGAACAGAACCTACCTTGGGACTAATAAGGAAAACCCTACCCTAGGCTGCAGTCCAGGACACATAAAACAAACAACAACAACAACAAGATGTCCTATTGCAGAGGTCCAACTTGGACAACAGAGACTAAGCAGAACCTTTGAATCCATAATATCCTAGCTTCGGCTTAGGGACTGAACAAAAAACAGGGGAGCAAGTGTTACAGAAGACTGAACACAACAACCTAGAGACTCTATCCTAGACCCTGACCTATAATCTGCGCAAATACCAAGATCACTAGCTACAGTGGCTTGATTTTCTCACACACAACCGAGAGGAAACTTTCCTGGATTCACAAAAAACCCTTTGGGATGGGGTAATGAGTATATATGGAGCCAGTGGGTTGATCCCATGATGGTATGCTTCAAGGATGGAGAAACCCTGAATCTCTTAGACCATGGGAATTCCCTTTCTTCCCCAATGCTTACTGTGCCTATGCAAAAAAAAAAAAAAAAAAAAAGTGGGGGGGATTGCCAAACCCTAACATTCCAGCACCCATACGTTTTCTTGTTTTGTTAGTTTTTTACTTGATTTTCCTTCTCTTTTTTTCTTCCACTTTTCTCTTTCTTTTTCACTCTTATAGTTATTATTTAGAGATTTATTTTTATTTGCCGGGTCCATTTTTTTCTTTTCTTCCATTTTTCTTTTCTTTTTTTTCTCTCTCTCTTCTTTCTTTTTTTGGTAGTTGTCACCAATTTTTTTTCTCCCTTTTTTCTTATCCTTTTTATCTCCAATGATGGTGGAATGTATGCTCAATCTACAACAAGCTGTAAAGTGGAGACCAGTTGCACTAGCACTCTGGGGGGTAAAGTAGGGAGATATGGGATGCATACCGGGAACAGAGACAGAGGGAGGACAGCACTGGTGGTGGAAATGCCCCTCATTTGTTGTCACTATGTACCATAAATGATGCAGTGAAAGATTTGTAATACACTTTGGGTCACAATAAAAATTTAAAAAAAAGAAAAAGAAAAAAAAAGAAACTTAATTAAAAAAAAAGAATCAGCTGCAAAATAAAAAAAATGTCAATACTTCCCAAAACATTGTACAGATTTAATGCAAATTCTTCTAAGGTTACCCATGACATTCTTCAAAAAAGGGGATCAAACATTCCTGAAATTCATTTGAAACAATAAACACCCATGAATAGCTAGAGCAACCCTTGGGGAAAGGAGAATAGGAGGCATCACTTTCCCCAACATTATATTATATTACAAAGCTATAGTCGTGGTATTGGAATAAAATTAGGACCCTCAGATCAGTGGAATAGACTTGAGTATTCAGAGAATGTTCCCCAGACATAGAATCAATTAATCTTTGACAAAGGGGGCAAAAAATGCAAAATAGAGCAAGGAAAACCTCTTCAACAAGTGGTGTTGGGACAACTATTCAGCCACTTAAAAAAAAAACATACTCACACCTCCATCTAACACCAAGCACAAAAGTCAAATGTCAATGGTTTAAAGACTTTAATATCAGACCTAAAACCATAAAGTTTATGAATAACTGAATAACACAAAGGTAAAACACTCCGTGATATTGAGACTAAAGGCATCTTCAAAGAGGAGACAGTACTCTCCAAACCAGTGGAAATAGAGGTAAACAGGTGGGACTATATTAAGCTGAGAAGCTTCTGCACCTCAAAAGAAATAGTGCCTAGGATACAAAAGCCACCCACTGAATAGAAGAAACTAGTCACCCAATATTCATCAGACAAGGGGCTAATATCTAAGATATACAAAGTACTGACAGAAGTTAACAAGAAAAAAAAATCTAACCCCATCAAAAAATTGTAGAAGAAATGAACAGACGATTTCTCAGAGAAGAAATTCAAATAGCCAAAAGGCACATGAAAAATGTTCCACATCACTAATTATCAGAATCTTGAGATGCAAATCAAAACAACTATGAGGTACCATCTCATGCCACAGTGACTGGCACACATCACAAAAAACAAGAACAATCAGTGCTGGGGGGGAGGGGGGGATGAGGGGAGAAAGGAACTCTTACTCACTGCTGGTGGGGAATGCCGTCTAGTCCAACCTTTAGAAAAACAATATGGAGATTCCTCAAAAAACTAGAAATTCAGCTCCCATATGATCCAGCTATACCACTCCTAGGGATGTACCCTAGTAAAAACAAAAATGCAATACGAAATACCCTTCCTCATAACTATATTCCATTGCAACACTATTTACAATAGCTAAATTCTGGAAACAACCCAGATGGCCTTCAACAAATGAATGGCTAAAGAAACTGTGGTACATATTCACAATGGGATATTATGCAGTTATCAGGAGAGATAAAGTAATCAAGTTTTTCTGTACATATCTAGACATGGAAACTATTATGCTGAATTAAATAAGTCAGAGGGAGACACACACACACACACACACACACACAGAGAGAATATTCTCACTATCTATGGGCTTTAAGAAAAATAAAAGGCTTTTTTGTAATAATGTCCAGAAATGAGGGCCAGATTGACTGGCTCACAAAGAGTGGTGAGTACAGTTAGAAAAATAACTACACGAACAACTACCATGACAATGTTAATGAGTGAGAAAAGTAAAATGCCTGTCTCGAACACAGGCAGAGGATGGGACGAGGGAGGTGGAAAACATTGGTGGTGGGAATTTTTCACTGGTTGAAGAGGGGGTGTTCTTTTATTTTTTTTGATTTTTGGGTCACACCTGGCAGTACTCAGGGGTCACTCTTGGCTCTATGCTCAGAAATCGCTCCTGGCAGGCTCGGGAGACAATATAGGATGCCAGGATTAGAACCATTAACCTTCTGCATGCAAGGCAAAGGTCTTACCTCCATGCTATCTCTCCAGCCCCAAGGGGAATGTTTTTTTGTGTGACTAAAATCCAACTACAATCATGTTTGTAATCATGTTGTTTAAATAATTATATTATTTTAAAAATTAATTTTATACCCAGTCTCCTTAAATAGTCAAAGCAGAGATATATGATCAAAGATTCTTTCTGTGATATCTTTATGAAACATTCTAGGAAACATTCTAGGAAGTGGAATTCATTAGTCTAGACCCATCATCCCTTCTGTAGATTAATGCTCTAAAAATAAATTATTTCCCTTTTCAACATAAAGGTGAACTATTGAATAGAAGGACAAATTAGAAAGCAATCTTTACATTCATTGTTGAGTAAACGTGAAAATCTGCATTCTACTATCTCTAGTAAATATTTATACTCCCAAGAATATTTAATTTCTTAGGGACTTGCAAACATTCTGCCTATTAACTTTGTTAAAATATTCTTAACACTATATTATCAATATAAAAGACAATGTTGCCAACTAAGATTCTAAAAATCCATCCTATCATATCATATCATCACTATGATTCCAAGAATTGGAATTAGGCACAAATTACAACTATCCTACCTTTAGTTACGTAAACTTGGATAAGTCACTAGATTGGTGTAATACAGTAAATTCTGTTCTCACAAGTACTTTTTCTGCCATTAGAATCATATACACTCCTATTTAAATTGGTGTGATAGTCAAAAGTCTAGATATACAATTTTGTTTACCAATTTAGTTATAAAAATAGTTATGAGAAGAATTGAGAAACCTAGTTTTACTCTCCTAGGCCACAAAACCATTTTCCAATCTTGAATGGGCAGCATCAGCATTAGCTGACAGAGTCTTCACAGTCCATCAGCTTCATCTTTGGATGGGTGGGTTAAGCCGCCATCAGAAATGTTACTCCAAACCACAATTACCCATTCATGTAATATTAAGACAATTGATCATTCATCCTGTAGGTGCATATTTGTGCTGTTGCACTCACTTAATGTAATT
Organism: Suncus etruscus; assembly: GCF_024139225.1. Classification (NCBI taxonomy): domain Eukaryota; kingdom Metazoa; phylum Chordata; class Mammalia; order Eulipotyphla; family Soricidae; genus Suncus; species Suncus etruscus. The sequence goes on from NC_064858.1 coordinate 43,343,470, forward strand.
CAATATCATAGTTGATAGCATTCATTTGAAAGCCTCTTTTTAAAGGCTGTTTATGCTGACATATAACTCTTGCTCACCCCTTTCAGAAATAATGAATTAATCTCTTGTCAAATATCTTGCCCAATTTTTATTGGATTCTGTAGTTAGCCTCTTTAAACTTAAAACCATGGTTTTCAAAGGTCATCTTGGGCTCAGAAAATTAAAGAAGGGCTGTATAATTTAAGATACATTATAAAGACTGAATTTAAGATTTTGTCCTTTTTAATATTAAATTAAATTTAGAAACTAACTCTTCTTACATGAGTGGATAGTACTAATAACTTGAGCATAATAGCATGAGCAGTACTTTAATTATCTAAGCATATTTCCCTTATTATAGAATGGAATTGGTGATAGTACTTTACTTAGGAAACAGTGACAAGAATTAAATATGGGCCCGGAGAGATAGCACAGCGGTGTTTGCCTTGCAAACAGCCGATCCAGAACCAAAGATGGTTGGTCACATCCCGGTGTCCCATATGGTCCCCCGTGCCTGCCAGGAGCTATTTCTGAGCAGACAGCCAGGAGTAACCCCTGAGCACCACCGGGTGTGGCCCAAAAACCACAAAAAAAAAAAAAAGAATTAAATATAATGCCCCTCTATAATACAGTGCTCAACATGTATCTAAAAAAATCTACCTAGAAAGCAACAGCATTATTTATTGCTACTTACTAGCCAGGAGTTTCACAAATGTTTTTAAAAAATACAAACCCCATGGGGCCAGAGAGATAATATGGAGGTAAGGTGTTTGCCTTGCATGCAGAAGGACGGTGGTTCAAATCCCGCATCCTATATGGTCCCCCAAGCCTGCCAGGAGCAATTTCTGAACATAAAGCCAGAAGTTACCTCTGAATGCTGCCGGGTGTGACCCAAAAAACAAACAAAAAAACAAACAAACAAAAAACCCGTAGAACAATAGAATCAAGAGACCCAAACTACAACAATCAAAGCAAAAAATGGACCTGTTACACTAGTAGATTAGGGGGCTAAGGGTGGAGGTATGGGATTATGCTGGGAACTTTGGTGGAAGGAGGTCAACACTGTTGATATGAACGGCCATAGTTCACTGTCATTAGATGACTGAAATACAGCTATGAAGGACTTGCAATGCACAATGGTCTCAACAAAAATAAAATCGCAAATCCTGGAGTCAGAGCAATAGCTGCCAACCCATGTTCCATCCCTGTCATCCCATATGGTCCATAGATCCTTTCAAAAGTGATTCCTTAGCTCAAAGCCAAGAGTAACCCCCAAATGCCTCTTGGTGTGACCCAAAAACTAAACATTTCAATCCTAAAATGTTACATGCCCCAAGAGTCCATGAACCTATAAGATGAAGCACACAGGGAGAGGTTACATGAACTTTTGTTTATTCCAAAGAGGGAAAAGAATAAGAAACAAAATAATTTCTTTTCTTTTCTTTTCTTTTTTTTTTAAGGAAAACAAAACTGTATTCCGTCAGCCACAAGCTCCTTACTGACTGGCCAGGGCTGTCTCCCAGAGGAGATAACCGCAACCAAGGTCACAAGTCAGATTATATAGGAAGGGGCTATAGATAGGTTCTAGCTTCTGATGATCTTTAAAATGATTGGCTGTTGTCTAAGGTACCTTCTAAACACTTCCCACTTCCCTGTGCCCTTTCTAGATAGGCAACCTGGTATGGCCAGGTAGTTTGGGGCAGTCTTAGTGAAAACTTAAGCTTGAGAGAGAGAGAAGCCTAAAATGTGGTGCCTTACAAAATGGCATTCCTCCTTGTTCAGAACCCAGGGTCCCACAGTGATGACAACTGAGAAGGTACACCGAACAAGAGCATTTGCTAACCCGAACTCCAAAACTTTAGCCACAAATTGCTGTGCCATGCCTTTACTTCCATTCCTACCAACAAGCTCTACACAGCCCTTAGAGCCTGGGTTTCACACCCGCAAAGCAATTACTGCTTCCCCACAACCCCCAGACTCCCATACAACTCCTGGCACCAGGAGTGGGCAGAGCCTCCTAAAAGCTCCAGAGTGCTTAGAGATTGGGGCACATTCTGTGATCCCCACCCTTCGGGCTGGCTTCTCCCTGGAGACAGCATGCTTGACAAAGCCCCTCTGAACTGCCAGGGTATCACAGTATAAACATTCATGTAGTTACAGGAGAATAATTACCCCTTGCATGCTCCTGACACCTTCCTTCTCCAGAGCAGTCCAGGATCTCATTAATCCTCTGTCCCTGGGAGGCAGGGAGAAACAAAATAATTTCTAAAACAAAACTTGGAAAAATTTTGGCTTTCCTCCATACTCAGTAAAATAGCAATAGCATAACAATCTTAGATTGGATAAAAAGAACTTGTTCTAATCAGTAAGGTTGATAGCAGTTGGGATAGACAAAGTTTAGCACAGTCTTCAGATTCTCAACTAGTCCTATGTTTGGGAACATTAACTCGAGCTGCTCTATGAAAATAAAATATAGGGATGTACTACCTGCTGTAGAACTTGTAAATCATGGCAATGGTGGAGATTTCTTCAAAGAGAGCAATTTTTGTTGAGTAGCTCAGGAATCAAGTACATGTGGTATCCTTAATTAGGGTGCTCTTTCCTTCTGTAGATTATCACTACTACCCCCCAAAAAAAGCATAAACCTTGGAACACCAAAGACCAGAGTTCAAGATCCAAAATTTCTTCTTACTGTGTCCTATTAAACAAGCTTCTTCTCTCCTCTGATAAAGTGTCAACATCTATAAAACATCTGGTATGGTGAGGATTCTGAGATGAATAAATCCAATATCTAGGATATCATGCTGACTTCTCTTCTTTCCCATATTTTGCAACTAAACATACCCAATATTCAGAATCAGATGTCATTTCACAAGATTTTCAACTTTACAAAGTGAAAATAAGGAGTCCTAGTTACATAACAAACTCATGGCATGGCAAGATTTAGGATTAGTTCACAAGTTCTTCAAAGATAAACTGGGCAAAGATACACACACTGCTTAACATGCTTTTAAAAGAAACATCATTTCTGGTCACATGTCTTCCTTATGATTGACACAAATATTTCTACAACATCCTTATTATCTGTTGTGAATAATTTAAATATATGAGCAAGGAAGAGATTAGCTGCTGTATCAAAAAAGATAGCCCAAATTAAATTACTTAAATAAGACATAAGTAAATCAGACATAAAATAACAGAATTATTTCTCATAGAGCAGGACTGTTAAGACAGCTTCACCAACCTCAACACACAACTTTTATCTCTGAGTTCTTAGGTAACCCCCACACAGAGAGGCACATGAGGGAACATCATACCACAGATTTACTCAGAGGGATAACACATCAGTCACAACCCACTAACCAAAATGTATTCACATGCCATACCAGCCATAAAGGAAATCTTCTGCATCCAGTAAAAGCTCAGGAAGAGAGGAGTAATAAAGATGAATGTAGGACCACTAACAATGTATGCTGCATAAAACTAAAGCGGGAAAGTTGTCTGTATAGTTTTACCCTTTAATGAAGTCTTTTTAATATTTTTAAGTACACACAGTATACTTTTAGCTTGAAATGTGAGATAATCATTGTGGATGAAATTCAATGATTAAAGACCCTAGCAACATAAATGGAGGCAGAAAGTATAAAGCTTCTTGTTTATATAACAGAAACTTGAATCATGGAATCTTACTGAAGCCAAACTACATCTGGGAAAATATGAATATGCTGACCCAGAAAAGAATTGGAATAGGGCTCTCTTGGAACACTGACAGTACTTGAACTTTAATTTTTAAAAAATTCAAAAGTCATGGGGAGGGCCCCTGAACATGCATGAACTAGCCTGAAGAATTCCAGAAGAAGAGGAGTCTCCATCCAACTCTGAATTTATGGTGCATGAAATACTAGGTCAGATGAAGTAACAATATCTCCCATTGGGCTATGAGAAAACAGTTCTGGATCCAAAGAATAGTAATTCCAATTTGTTGTCTAAAATGGGATTACCAGATGCTATTTTGCAAAGTTTTATAAAAAATTTTTCCAACTTGAGAAAGTTTAATATGCTACTTTATTTCATTGTCTGGACTTCACTTTTATGGAAAATCAGAAAGTTTCATCATCAAATATTTATTCATTAACTTAAAAAGTTTTACTATATTTCATGAATATATTTACCATATTTACTATATTTCATTAACAATTGATTCTCTTTCCTAACTACCATACAAGAAGAATGCCACACTTTAGTTTTTCCCATATTTTCCAACACTTTTCCCACTTTGTTTGGTTCTTTTACCAATAAAAACAAAAAATATTCAAGAATATAAGAATCTTTTAATAATTTAAAAATCATTACCAGGAGCCAGACCTACATACAGATATATAGAAATATAGATATATAAAACAATGGATAGGGCACTTACCTTGCATTAGGATGATTTATGTTAGATCTTTTGTACTGCATAGAGTCCATATAGCTAATCAGGAGTGATCCCTAAACACAAAGCCAGGAGTAGGCCCTGAGCACTGTTGGGATGGCCATAAACAAAACAAAACAGAATATTAAAACACAAGCAAATAAGGATAAGACCTGATCATTTACTTTTAAAAAATCAATGTAGACATCAAAGTAGGTGAGCTGAGGGCAAGAGAGATAGCATGGAGATAGGGCATTTGCCTTGCATGCAGAAGGATGGTGGTTCAAATCCCCGCATCCCATATGGTTCTCCAAGCCTGCCAGGAGTGATTTTTTGGGCATAGAACCAGGAGTAATCCCTGAGTGCCGGGTGTGACCAAAAAAAAAAAAAAAAGTAAGTGAGCTAATAACACCCACAAAGGGTGAAGCCTGATCCCCACCACAAGCTTTTCAACAAGGCCACAGTCCAAAATCCATGGCTGCTAGTGCTGGGACCAACCCCACCTGTGCTCCATGGCCATGCACCTTTTTTAGTAAATGATCCTCAGTACAACACGCAAGAAAAAAAAAATCACACTACAAGTGTGACAATGGGAAAACAACACAGGCCAACACCATGCATAGAAAATAAAGATGGCAACTCTGTTGATCCAAAAAGTGCCAACTACCTATTTAACCTCTCAGATAAGGAGTTTATAGAAGAAATATAAAGGGTGTACACAGAACTCAAAGAAAGCATGGATTGAGATGAATGAATCACAAATAAAAATTAAGAAGATATGAAAATAGAAATGAAAAAAATTCCAAAACGGAATAACAGGACTGAAACTTGGTAGGAGAAATGGAAACCTTACTGGAAAGCCTCCCAACAGAGTAACAGCAGCTGAGGACTGAATCAGTGAGCTGGAAGATGAGATGTATAACAACTCCATACAACAGAAGAGATTGGAAAACAGCCTTAAAGCAAATGATCAATTAAAAAAATCCTCAATGTGAACAGACAATGACAGAAGTCTTTGATAAACTCAAGTCACAACATAAAATCAATAGAGTTCCAGGGACCCAGGAAGAAAATCTCCAGGAAGAATCAACAGTCAAGGAAATCATTATAGAGACACTCCCAGAGCTAAAGAGTGCATACAAACAAATCCTGCATGCCCAAAGAGTACCAGCGACAAGATATCCAAAGAAAAGCACCCCAAGACACATCTTAGTCACAATGACAAATTCCATAGATAGTGATAGAATACTGAAAGCAGGGAGATCAAAAAGGGAAATTACATTCTAAGGAGCATCCTTAAGATTTACAGCAGACCTGTCACGAGACTTTCAAGGCCCAAAGGCAGTGGTGGGATATAGTGACAAAACTCAACGAAATGAATGCGTTGCCTAGACTACTTAACCTAGCCAGATTCACATTCAGGTTTGAAGGAAGCAAACATAGGTTCATGAACAAGCAACAGCTCAGAAACTTTACAAACTCAAACCAACCTTAAAAGACAACCTGAAGGGGGTGGGGGCTGGGGGTGGGGTGGGAGACAATCTGAAAGGCCTACTTTAAGACAAGACAGACAAGACAACAAGAATACCAAACTCCTACAGAAAGATGACACCAAATTCATAACAATTATCTTTCTCAATGTTAGTGGACTAAATGCGCCAGTTAAGAGACACAGTGTGGCAAAATAGATCAAAAAGCTGAATCCAACGTTTTTCTGCCTACAAGAAACACATCTGAATAGTCAGAACAAACATAGACTCAAAATCAAAGGTTGGAGGACAATCATCCAAGCAAACAACTCCCTTAAAAAGCTTAAGTGCAAAGCCAGTAGTAACCCTGAGTACCTCTGGGTGTAGCAGAAAACAAAAACAAAAAACACTATATTTCTACTTCAAATTTCTCACTTGTAAAATCAAGAAATTGAAAGATATTTCTGAGGGTTTTTTCCTCATCATTATTGTCCATGAGATTATGAAATCACTAGTTACAACTTTTTAATTTCAAAATCCCAAATTACAAAATAATATTACATTTTTTCCTATTTCATATGAAAGGTGATTAAATGATGAATTGGAGAGAAATCCAGTTTCTGACATCATGTAAAAGGTCTAAAGGAAGAACTAAACTACCTTCTAAAGATACCACTAGTCTTTCCAAATGTGTGCGTCACTTTATTGATTCTTTATGCCAGAGGGTCATTGGGATAAGAAGGGGGTCATTCCCTCCAAATGTGGATGATTTATGATTATATTCTACTGCAGGTAAAATAGTTATAGTAGGCAATCCCTCCATTAATATCACTTTCAAAGGATTAAAACTAATTATGACATGGTTCTTATTATTCTTTTATTAGTATTCTTATTATTCTTTTGCTAACTTAAATTTGACTCCAAATGTCATGAGAGTAAATCATAACTCTGTCTTCATTCCCTCTAGCACTGGCACCTTTTTCTCAAAACCACCAAGACTCTTTTTTTTTTTTTTTTTTTTTTTTTTGGTTTTTGGGGCACACCCAGTAACGCTCAGGGGTTACTCCTGGCTATGTGCTCAGAAGTTGCTCCTGGCTTGGGGGGCCATATGGGACACCGGGGGATTGAACTGCGGTCCGTCCAAGGCTAGCACAGGCAAGGCAGGCACCTTACCTTTAGTGCCACAGCCCGGCCCCACCACCAAGACTCTTCTATAAGCACAAGTAATAGCACAGTAGAAATGCCACAGCTCCAGAGATGCCATAAGAGATGATCTGATAACCACAGTGTCTTGTAGCTAAAAAAAAAAAAAAATAGTGCAGTAAATTCTCCATAAACCTCCCTTTTATACAGATTCAGTCCCAAAAGCCAGGGTCAGCATGTGGAAGGAAATGGTTAGATATTGCCATACACTAAAATATTTTTCTGGATGAAGACAAAAATATATATGTCCTTCTGATAGCCATGAATATAACTTGATTTTTAAAGAGCTTTAGTCTTGTTCAGACTCTTTTTTTTTTGTTTTTGTTTTTTTGGGTCACACCCAGCAGCCCTCAGGGGCTATTCCTGGGTCTAAGCTCAGAAATTGTTCCTAGCAGGCTCGGGGGACCATATGGGATGCCGGGATTCAAACCACCGACCTTTTGCATGAAAGGCAAATGCCTTACCTCCATGCTATCTCTCCGGCCCCTTGTTCAGACTCTTAATGCTCTTTTGCTGCTTTTCTGTATCCATCAATAGATATTGTTCTTTAGTTGAAAAAAAAAATAAGCAGAAGTTTCAGGTAGTAAAACTATAAAAGCCAAAACTTCATGATAGAAAAGAGATCCTAGTTGTCTTCCAAAATTGTCTTCCTCCTTTCTCAATAAAAGAATTTTGTAACTATCATAATCTCAAGTAATTCCCAAACTATCACCCAAGAGAACCAAGTGGAAAAGTTTTGATTAATGGAACAAAAGCAGATTTGTTTAGATGACATCTGATGAGTCTTTTAAGAAAAGGCTTTACAACTTCCCCCCACTTTATGCATCTGTTGCTTAGGTTATGATGGTGATAGAAAGAGGAGCAGTTCTACCATAGCAGTAAAAATTAGAGCCTGAAGATACAGAGTGGAAATTTGGAAGTACTCAGACCCTACTTTATCAGTTGCATACTGTCTAATTTCTTTAAGCTTGTTATTTAACCTTTCTTTCACTCACAGCTAAACATATTTCATGTTTAGTGCTGGCTTTAGAAAGATGATACCGAGAAGTCAGCATATCCACACTGGAGCCCAGCAAGCCTCATTTGAACCACGATATGGTTCAACACTTGAGAAAATTGACTATCAATAACCCTAGATATCTCATTTGAAAACTCAAAATGTTGGTTCCTTCCCCATTCCGTAAAAAATTAAAAACAAGACATAACGCCAATGGAAGTCAGCAGCTTACAAAAATTAAAATGAATAGACTTATGCCTATAGTTTGATAACTAAGTTATTGGAAAAGCCTGTTAAATCTGGGATCGTTTAAAAATGAAGCAATTTACTGCTTTTATACCCAAACTGACCCCATTGAAAAGGAAATGGTGTTTGTTGGCCAAGCAGGACTGGAAGTGGCCTGGGGTTCTCTGAAAACTACTATGGAAGCCATTAAGGTAGGCAGGAAGGAAGGAAGGAAGGAAGGAAGGAAGGAAGGAAGGAAGGAAGGAAGGAAGGAAGGAAGGAAGGAAGGAAGGAAGGAAGGAAGGAAGGAAGGAAGGAAGGAAGGAGGTAGGGAGGGGGAAGGCAAAGGAGAGTGGGAGGGAGGAATGGGGAAGGAGGGAGGAGAGAGGGAGGGACAAAGGGACAGAGAGAGGGAGGGACAGAGGGATGAAGGAACGTAGAGAAGGAGGGAGGGAGGAGGAATGCTTTTAATTTTCACCCTTTTAGAGTTTCTGCCAGACTATGGCTGACTAACTAGCAGTGAAATTTTATTTGAGACTTTGCCTTCCCATCTAACAGGATGGATAGCTTCACAGAAGAGCTGATGTTCCTCCAAATATTCCTAATCAAAACATAATCCTCACTATCTCAGAAGGGAAATTTGATTAAAGAGAACTGTGTGTATATGTGTGTCTGTGTGTAGAAGGAAGTCTCCACACTGTGTTCAAGAGGCACAAAATGACTTCCTGCAGTGCTGAATATTACCTACGCCAGTTCTGTAGTGCTCAAAGGCCTCCAGGGTCACACCCAGTAGTGCTTGAAGAACTCCAAGGCTATACCAAGCAAAGCTTATGTGACCATGTGGTGCAGTGAATCAATCAGGGGTCAGGCCCATGCAATGTAAGAACCCTATAGCCCCATGACAGAAAACTGAAAGAGCCAATTAAATTATAATATAACCATATAAATGGTTCCAAATCCAAAATAATGGTGTTCTTCAGAAAAAAAAGAAGTTAGGATGCTGATACATTCAAATTAATTCCATGTGAAGACACAGAGAGAAGAAATCAATTAAATTCAAGGAGGGCACTATCAAAATAGACCAACTTGATAAAACTCTGATCTTGATCTTCTAGTCTCCAGAACTACAATGAAATAAATTGCTGTTACATAAACTATCTGATCTTTGGTGGTTCATCATAGTAGTCCTAGAAAAAATGTATAGTAAGACAATCAAACAGTGGATGATCAAACAGTGGACTACATGGGGTAGACTCCAATTACAGTGCTCACTACCATGTTGCTTAGTACTATAGAAGTGAAAATTATGTTTACCCTAAAATGCTTCATGCACAATCTAGTCCAAAAAGCTTCATTTAGCGAAGTTCACCCACCATTGATGAAATTCCTAGAAATCTTTCCCCTCCAATGTGCCAGCCTCTTTTTTATAAGCTCTCTGACCCATCCAATAAGGGTCAGGTCTTCAACTATAACCTATGAATAAATCTCTAATGCTTGTCTGTAAGTGGGTGTAAGTGTGTATGTAGTAGACTCCTCTATGTTTGCCTAATCTGTATTGTAAATAATCCCTGCCTATATTGCATATAGCCCATGTTATATATTATCCTTCCTCCCCCATCCCACGTTTACCACCTTACAAAACTCCTTCTATCCTCTCACCCCTTCAACTCTGATCTATTATCTCTCTCTATGTAATCTTCTTTACCCTCAGTTTTTAACTCCTCAGTAAGCTGCCACCTGGCTCCCAAAGTGAAAGTACACACTATCAACCTCCCACCTCTTGACTTGGCAAGAAGCTACAGTCACTATTCCTGATGTCTCATTCTGTGTGACCCTTTTTCTCCCACCTCCCTTCAATGTAGACTGTTGCTTGTTACCAGATTCAGTTCCAGAGGAACCCCAGTTCAAGGACACTACCTAATCCCTTACTGCTGCAAGTCATTTCTCAGGCTCCACAAGACCACAGTGTGGGACTAAAATGTACTTTTGATCTTATTGGCCCCCTCAGATTATCTCAAAAGATTTAATGGAATATCTATGTTTTCTTTATATGTTTATTTCCTTGATAGTTATAACTCTTAGTGTGCTTATTTCCATATGTAGAGGTAGCCTCTTCCATCCCTTTTATTTTGTTTTGGTTTTTTTTTTTTGTCTGTTATTTTTTGTTTTTTTTGTTTTGTTTTGTTTTGTTTTTTTGCTTGATTTGGTTCTGCTGAGTAAGAGATTCTAATAGAAAGGTCTTGCTTCGGATAAAATCTCAGGTCAAAACCACAGCAAAGAGATTGTATACCTTGTTATTTTTACCCCCATATGCACCAATATTATAATATGGCATTGTTCCTTTTTGCATAGGCACACCAAAATGGGGAGATTTTATGTATAGAAACAAATTCTTATCTAATAGGGATAAGAACCCATAAATTTTATAATACAGAGGCAACTTCCACTCTGAACATTTTTCATGGGGACTTGACTTATAGCTCATGTGATCGGACATTGGCTGTCCAACCCTGAACCCTGAATCCCAACCTTAGAACTGACACAATTCCTTGCATCAGCACCAGGGATCAAACTCCCTCCCAGAGGAGACCCTAAAACTGTTCTGGCAACAACGTGTGCCAGGATAGGTTCGTATGACACTCTAATGATAAGGAAATAGCAGCAACTTGTCCAAAGGGCTGGGAACCTGAAGATATTGCTGGAGGTAAGTCAACACTGTTGGTAGGGTCTGTGTTGGAGATTGTATGTCTGAAACTCAACTATGAATATGTTTATAAATAACAGTGTCTCAGTAAAAAAACCTGAAGAACATATAGAGATGAGAGATGACTTCTTAGTCATTAGGTGCACGATTTTCTCTTGAATTTTGATATAGCCATGGTTGGCTAATGTTGCACATGACCCTTCTCTTCATGCCTGCAGCACTAGCCCTTACACACAAGTTCTAGGCTGTCTGATGCCAATCAGATAGGTACTTTTGACTTCTTTCCAGTGGATGGTCACAGAGAACGAGACAAGTAAACACATAAGAAGACAAATGAATATATATGTACTGTCCAAACATTTTACCTGGGCAGCCAATCTTAAGATTACAGGCTGGCCATGTATTCAATTTAATATGCCTCCCCAACTTCCACCTCCCATTGGGCTCTCAGCAGATGAACTATGGTTGATAGAGACATTAGGGAAGTTAGTGAGCACCTCAACATTCAAGAAGTGCATGAAGAACATAGGCTGATGCCTACATTATATACATAGATATAGAAGGCTTCCTTTAAAGTATGGGTTAAAGTGGTGACAAATTTCTATTCTATTTTTGCTCATGTTGTTTCTACATATGAAAGACCCAAAATATTCTTATTTTATACTTGCCAGGTCCACACTTGCAGCCAGCATATACTTGTTATCCATTCTATTCTTTCCAGCATGAGCTTTTGTAAACCCTTTGCTTCCAAGATATAAAAAAAAATATATTTTTACCTTGGGGCATATCTCAACTTTAAGATTTGTTTTGTTTTGATTTTGGGCCAAACCCAGCTCTGCCCTCAAGAATTGCCCTGGCAGGCTTGGTGTACAATATCTTCAGGTTCCCTCGACCCTCCCTCATCCCACCTCAACCTGCCTCCTCGACAGACATGCGTTTTTTTTGTTTGTTTGGTTTTTTGTTTTTTGTTTTTTTTTTTTTTTGCTTTAACAACATTTTTTGCTCTTTTTTTATATTTTTTATTTTTAATTTATTTAAAGAAAATGCATTACATAATTGACATAACTTATCATAATACATTTGTTTTAGGAAGACCAAAAGCAACATGATATAAAAAATAGAAAATTGAAAAAAGAAAAACTAAAGAGATGGAAGAGAAAGGAAAAAAGAAAAAGTTAAGTAGCAAGTATATTTTTGAAAATTATTGAATCACAATGAATTCATTAAAGCACTAGCAGAAAGTTTAGTAAGCCCTCTTTTTAAAAAAAAAAGGATGAGTTAAAAAAAATACAGTAATAATGGTGTGAGAGTGGCAATTGTTATTTGCATAGGCCCAGCAAAATATGAGGAAAATGGAAAGAAAAGAAGCCTTGGCCTAAATACAAGGAGACCTTATCCCTGAAGTTTTCTGGCATAAGACTGATTCTGGGTTCCAGTCAAAATAGGTTGTCTAACCCCTTAGTCATTCTCTGTGGTACCGGTGAAATTTTTTCACACATTAGCTGTTGTTGGTGTCAAGTTTCTATAGTTAAAGATTCTGGTTTCTGTGCATTTCCTTCATTGAAGACAGGATGATGTAGGGGTGTCCTCTAGTTTTACTTCACCCTTAGATGTGGAGTATCCTGCCCTGCAAGCAGGTTGTTGCTGTTGCTGAGTCTTATGGATGTTAAGAGAACACCCAAGTAAGTCAATGCCAGAGTAGCGGTAGGGTCTTCTCTGGCAGAAGTTTGCTTCCTGGTGGTGTTATAGAAAATTGCGGTTGTTTCTGTAGATGGCCAATGGTTCAAGGGTGTATAGGCAATGCCCATTCTTCTGAGTCTGAGCCAAATCATTATGCCAATGTTCAGGGTATAAAGTCAAACTGCATTACAAAATATTTGTTCCTATTTCAATTAGATAAGAACTTGTTTGCATTTGTAATATTTTCCCATTTTAATGTGCCTTTGCAAAAGAGGAACAATGCCACAAGGTATTATTATCGGTGCCTCTGGGAGCTGAGGGAACAAGTCCAACAATCCCAACTTGGTTCTAACATGAATTCTTTTTTTTTTTTTTTTTTGGTTTTTGTTTTGTTTTGTTTTTGGCCACACCCGACGATGCTCAGGGGTTACTCCTGGCTGTCTGCTCAGAAATAGCTTCCGGCAGGCATAGAGGGGGTCATATGGGACACCAGGATTCGAACCAATCACCTTTGGTCCTGGATCGGCTGCTTGCAAGGCAAACGCCACTGTGCTATCTCTCCGGGCCCTCTAACATGAATTCTAAAGCGAACGACTTTATCAGAATTCCTTATTAAACCAATCACAAAGCAAAATATGGTCACTGTATAAGAGGTTATTCAATAAGAGTTATAGTGGTTAAGGGAATACATCTAAGATATTCTAAGGAAATATACATGTCCCTTTTTATGTAATTAGAAATAGTCGGGAAAGGGTGTTGAATTCAGGACACCACTTTGGTCTGTGATTTGGCCTCTGGGTCTGCAAAAGGGCTCCCAACAGTCCCATACCAGGAAATGTCTTTGAGTGGGGACTTCTCATAAACCTAGTATGGTAGCAACCACAGTTACACAGTGAAGGAAGGTGGAGGAGAGGAGGCTGCTGAGAGTAGATAAATAAAAACAGAGTACTGGTTTCTTCTCAGGCTGAGAGTCTATTCTTTCACTTTGGGAGCTGATTGGCTTGAGTTGGGATAATGATGTGCTTCCTGAAGAGCCAAGAACTGAGGGTAAAAATGGTTAAATGTGGGTGGTGGGGGTAAGGAAGTAAAAGACTAAATATAAGAATCTGGGTGGTGAGCCAAGAGGGGAAGGAAAGTATACAGCATAGACATTCTGTATATGACAAACAGATTAAACCCAATGATAACCTAATTATCAATACTTTAATTATCAATACTTTAATTAATTAATTATCAATACTTTATGCGTGGGGCACTAGCCCCCATCTCCTTCCTCCCAGACTCAAGGGCTATCCCTGGGGGCATGCCCAAGGGGCCATCGAGATGGGTGCCAGGGAGGAGTTTAAAAGGGACCCCAGGCTTTCCCCCAACCCCCACCCTGCTCAAAAGGGAGGGTCTGGGTGGGGTCTGGTGAGCTTCTGGGCTTCCAGCTCATTAAGAAGCTTTGGACAGACTCGTTTTTTAAGTCTGTCATAGTTCAGAACTCAAGTTTTTAGTGCTGCTGGTTCAGATATCTAGATACAGCAGAGCTATACCATCATTGTACTGTAAGGCCTTCTTTCTGCCCATGACCTACCTACCCTTCCTCTTCTAATTTCTCTTCTTGATTTCTTTCCTTCTCTGATCTTCTCAGTTTTGCATTATTTTAATGAGAGAAAACAAAAAGTATTTTTAATACAGTGACATTTGTGGGTTTCTAATATTCAGAGTAAAATTTGTAGTTCAACTAATTGACTAAAGGACCTAAAAAAATAATAAATGCATTTAAAGACAGAAAATGACCAGATGCATCTTTATTCTAATTTTCCCCAGCCAATGAGGAAATAGAACACTATTTCTGCCCACGGCATAAAATCAATGATTCTGAGAAAAATCAAGGATATTAAGTAAAAATTTGAATCATAAATGGAAAAGATATAGACCAGAAAAATTGTGATGGGTAAGGCACTTGCCTTGCACATAGCCAGCCTGGGTTTGATCCCCCAGTACCACAAATAGGGCCCTGGATACTTCCAGGAATGAATCCAGAGCACAGAACCAGAAATAAGCCCAGACCATAGCTGCATGTGATTCTCCCCCCTTGTGCAGACACACACACACACACACACACACAGGAATAGACAAGGGCTAGATGAGTGGCTTAGAAGTCAATCAACTTAGATTTTCTCTCCAAATGTTCACAGTGACCATTTGACTCAAAATGAAAGGTGAGTCCAAATGAAAGGTGTAGGAAAGAGATGCAAATAGGCATACCAAATGGGCTGGGTGCCTTTTCCCAGTTATTAAGGTCCAACTTTATTTATAAATGATTTCAAAGTGAAATGAAGATTTCTATGCATTTTTTATTTGATTCTGAAGTCATAGAAAGGAAAGTGGCCCCTTGTTTGAAAAATGGCTTCTTGGTACATATGTTCATCTATGAGGGTTACTTCCACAGTTCCCCTAACTACTAAGGAAAAATGTATTGCTAAAACTCCAACCATAGGATTTAAAAGCTAGTATAGGTTTAAGATTCTGGTCTTGCATATGCCAACTCCAGTCCAATTCTATGGGTCTTCAAGCACTTGCAGGAGGGATCCTGACGCACAGAGCCAGGAGTAGGTCCAAAGCAATACTAAATGTTACCAGGGGAATTTTTTTAAATTGTTTTTGAAGAGTTCTTGAAAAATGAGTGAATAAAATAAAGAACTAGTCATCAGATTTGGTTCCTCAGTGGGCCTTCTAGCCTGCACAATGCTTAGCAATTGTCCTGGGACAAAGAGCAGCAACAATTCCAGCAAACACATATGCCTTCATCCATAATTGATAACCCTGGGGGAGACAGATTGTATAATCCAACAATTTGGCACCAGTCATGGCAGAAAATAGGAAAGATTTTAGGCTACAGGTAAAGGGTAGAGACAAATGACCTTGTTTAGAAATAATTTTCTGAATTGACTCAAAAGTCAACATCCAAAGATCCAAATAAACATACTTCATACTCAGTCTGCTACATTAATCACCTTCCGGAGTGAGTCCTCTCACAAAGACTAATTTAATCCTCTATACATTCTAAGACCCTACAACATGAGGGAAGGAGCACATGGTCTCCATCACCTGCTAACCATATGACAGAGGGTGTCAGTTCATTTATTTGAACCTTCCTATTGAAAGGACTTTCTTGAATTTCAATCACTGGATACCCAGTTATGACTTCCATCCAAAACTGGCATGCCCTGGAGAGTTAAAAGGCCTTTTCAAAGACAAAGAGGCCTTCTAACCTGCTCACAATTAGCCATTACATGCTACCAGGAGCTGCATAATTGGAACCGCTACTCTCAATTAACCACCAGTAAGTGAACGGAAGAGGGAATAACCCAAATTAGACACACATGTTACCAATTATTCCCATTAGCCATTCGAATGAAAGTGTCTGCTTGGCCTTGATTTGTCTTCTTCTCTAGCCCAACAAAATTATGAAGATTAAAGTCGTGTGGCAGCAGAGCTTTTGCCTAACATTTTCCTTCCCATTGTCAAAGATCCAGAATTATGCTGTGGTCCTTACACTATGATTCTTCCCTTTTTTGTGATGCCCCCAGGTGGAATGCAACATTTGCTCACCAGCAGAGCTAACTAAAACTCCTCCAAGGTCATCCAAGTGCCTATGTAAGGTACTTCCTTCTATCAGGAAGATCAAGTTTCCTTTCTTCTGGAAGAATCAGGATTATTTGAACCAGAGCACTTGCCCTGCACTTGGCAGACCCAGGTTTGATCTCCCAGACTACTCCAGGAATGATCCCTAAGCACAGAATCAGAAGTCATCCAAGTGAGTACTACCAAGTGTAGCCCAAGTGTAGCCCAAGATTACACACACACACACACACACACACACACACACACACACACACATACACACACACCCACACATAAACAGATTATTTAGCTAAGAGATTTTTTAAATGCTCTTATGCCCTAAAAAAGCATGAATATTCAGAATCTCTGTTGTGATTCATTGGGTTTCAAATTGGGAGTGGGACCACCTGTGTACAGAGATGACATTATATGGAGCTGAAAAGTTTCGGTATTCAGCCTAAATTGTACTTGCAGTTGATTTAAATCACCATACCTCCCTGATCCTGCCTCACCCCATCTTTATTTGAAAGTCAAGTCTAAATTTTCAGGACCTGACAACTTTTAAATGTATTTGTAGGGGCCTGGGACATAATCTCCCCTGTTCAGTGCCAAACCCTGAAACCCAGACTGAGAATTACTCTGGCAACTGCTGCTGCTCTCTGAGACCCCTGGAGCCAGTAAGATTTATAACTACATCTCAGCCAGATGTGTCTGAGCACCACCATGAAAGGATGTGGCCTGCAGTGAGAAACGCAACTAAAAATAACTGTGCACACATCCTGGTGAGCATGTGTGTTCTGTGTGGAGCAATTAGGAACTCCAGCAAAGACCACAAGCATAATAATGTGCATGAGCAAGCACCAGAACTAAAGAAGTATGAGCCCTGACGCACACATATGCTTGCACAGCAACTGAAGCATCACTGCCCAATTGCAACACCCACAACTAAGGGTGTATTGGAGCCCTGGTCATCACAACATCAACTGAAGAAAGGAAAAGTCAAGAAGTGCATAGATCTCTGATACAATTGGGATAGGGAGATAGCATAAGGATCAGGGATACAACCCCAGATCAAGTCCCTGTATCACAAGGCCCCTGAGCACCACCAGGTATGGCCTTGAAGCTCCTAAGTATCACCAAGTAAATTCCTAGCAGTCTCTGGAACCTAATATCTCACTAGAGTTGCCTTTCCTGGATGATGCACTGAACCTTCCAGCCTACTTGGCCAAGGATCCTAAGGGGAGGCCCCAGCATTCCCTCACACCACTGGGAAGACCCAATATAATTCAACAATTATACTGAAATGTACATACATATTTTGATATATCTTATTTAATTTGGGGTTGTACCAAATCATTTTTTATAAACTGAGTATGAATACAAGGTGGATATTAAAATATGTACTGAAGTATGTCTCAGATACCATTAAGTATTAACTCACATTTTAATTTAAAAAAAAAAAGAACTGCAGGAATCCAGACAATTGAAAATTGTCATTTTTCCCCAGATATGCCATCCGACTCTTTCCAGAGGTTACTGAAGCAATCAACCTATGGTTTTGTTTCTGAAGATGCCACAGACACAAAGGGGATTTTGTTTAACTATTCTATAGATTATGAACATCAGATAGTGGAAGCTATAATGCACTGCTGATCCAAAAGGGATATAACTTTCCATGACTGTTTCTTTTTACATTTCCCAAGAGTGCTGAGAATTTCAGTCTTTCCATTACTGGCAAGGCCAAATAGTCTGTGCTTTTTCCAACTGTAAATCAGCAGTTCTCAAAATTTCTCTGCAAAGACCAGAGAGTCAATATTTTAGGTTTTGCAGACCAGGTCACTGATGTAACTGAACTCTACTTTGTAGTGAAAACCCTCACAGACAATATGTAAATATGTGAATGTGGCTGTATTCCAAGAAAGCATATCCTCACCCCAGAAAATAATCAGACTTTGATGCTGAAAACCAGAAGTTTAGAATTGAAGGGAATGATCTGGAATCATTTGAAGAGTCAGATGAAATATGAATTCAAGAGGCCTAACCCACATTTTAATTTACTAAAGCTTTCTAATGTCCTCAGAAATTATTTTTGTTTTTAACTTTTATTGCCCTAGTTAATTCTGACTCAAAATCAGATTTGCAATTCATTGGTTCAGATAATGGCTCTGGCTTCTACAATAATTCACCTCAGGAAAATCAATGCATACAATGACAATAATAAACCCTATATCTCCAGAACTGAACCCAGTGGGAACTTATTTTTATCCCCTAACTCCCTCCTTTCTGTGATAATGATACCATCTGGATCTCTTAGAAAAAGCAACGGAGTAGGAGCCTTAGCTCTTAGACATCTTAGCACGAAAGTGACACATGCTACTTCTGTTCATGTTTCATTGGCCAAAACTATTTGTATGGCTTCCATCTATCTGTAAATGAGACTGGGAAATGGTAAGGAGCATATTAATGCTTGGTAAGTTCTTACAGCCTTGATACACCTGCCATATTTTTATCTGACTCATCATCTGGAATTCTGGCATGCCACCTGCCTCCTCCAGACCACACAGAAAGAACAGATGCTTGAAAAATGCTTGGCCATCAATTCAACACGAAACAACTCTGGATTAAACAGTTTAACACCCGTAACGTTTCCTTAGAGTTTGCTTTTGCAAAGGCTAGATTCTTAAAAATCTGGAATGGAGCTGATTTTTTTTTTTAAACCAAATTCAGTCTGGAAGGGTGTTCTATTTAGCTCTAACCAGAATTCATCATGCAAAATTCAAGTTGCTATGATATCTGGCTTCTGAATTAGATAGGCACAGGTGTCATAATAAAGGAAAACAATAATTAACACATTCATGAATTATCCTCATGTTTTCAATTACCAAAGTTGAATGTTGGTTTGTTTCTGTAGGACTATATGTACTCTTGATGGTCAGGCTGAGAAAATGAAGAGGAAATTACTCTTACACAAAGGGATGGTCATTGCTGGTCAGTGTTCAGAACAGTCATTTTCAAAAGTAAAGGCAACTATCTGGGCCGGCGAGGTGGTGCTAGAGATAAAGTGTCTGCCTTGCAAGCGCTAGCCAAGGAAGGACCGCGGTTCGATCCCCCAGAGTCCCATATGGTCCCCCCAAGCCAGAGGCAATTTCTGAGTGCTTAGTCAGGAGTAACCCCTGAGCATCAAACGAGTGTGGCCCAAAAAAACAAACAAAAAAGGCAACTATCTAAATATTATATAAATTTTTGTTTTTAATTTGCTTGACTATTTAGAGATATATATTCTAATAGAGCTATCTTTTTTAAAATATAGAACTTCCTATATAAAATATAGGGAATTTTAAAATAAATTTTAATTTATTTTATAAAATTATAAATTTATAACTTTATAAATATTTTATTTATAAAATAAATTTCCTATAAAATATAGGGAATTTTAAAATAAAAATTTAAAATATAGAACTCCCTATATAAGTTAAGATTAAACAAAAAAACATAAATCTTTAAGTTTCTAAGCAAGTTCTACTAGAGTAATTGGTATTTTTGTGTTCTTGGAGGAAACATGAAAATCACTATTTTATTCACTATTGATGATTTATGGTTTAAGCACACACATAATCTGCCCATTCAAATTTTAAAATGCTAATAAAAGCTATTTATTTATCTTCAGTGCTGAGTACTTCCTCAGTAGAAACTGATCTTAAAAGTGTTGTGGAAAAAATTTTTTTCACAGACCTGTGTGTGATAACTAAAGTTGCTCATTAAGCCCTGCCTTTCAACTTTTTATCTCTAGGCCTGTATCTGAGAGCTATTTATTAACTTGATAATTCCCTGACCAAAGCTTATCTGTCCATTGATAAAGCATTTTTCATCTTTCTGAAGAACCAGTCACCTTGGAAAAAAAAAACAAAGAGCATATTATCAATGTATTTACTACACAATCTCTAAAGGATCTTGGTGTCAAGCAGAGATAGCAAAGACAACAGTGCCAGGAAGACTTGGAACTGTTGAGTGAACTCATTATCTGAATGCCTAAAATTTCTCTTAATTGTACAAGCACATAAAAGCTAGCAAGTAAACTGCCACTTTCAATATAATGAAGTTGTTTCTGGTCCAAGAATCTCTTACAAACTATTAACTGACCCGCACTCTTTGGTCCAACACCTTATAAAGCAAATAAAGCAAGACTATTATATTATTAAACTTGGAAGGATATTATTATACACATGAAAAGGGCAGAGTGTTTCATGAGTTGGTTTTTTTTTTTTTTTGAGATTCTAGAACATGTCTTCATACTCTTGCAATTATAAAAAGCTTATAATGGAAGTAGTTTTTCCAATAGAAAAGAAGCCAATAACGTGGCCATTCATAAGGATTTAAAATTGAGCAATTAACAAGTCTTTAAACTTCTAGATAAGATAATTAAATATAAATATAGCTTATCACTTCTATAGTATAACTCTTAAGAATTGGTATATCATAATCAATACTATAGTTTACAGATGTAACTTACCTATCCAAATTTATTGCCAACAAATATTCTTGTGTTTTATTTCAAGATCAGCAGAAATATTCTGAGGTCTGGGGCTGGAGCAGTGACTCAGCAGTATGGCATTTGCCTTGCACAAGGCTGACCTAGGACAGACTGTGGCTGTATTCCCCCACACACACACACACCAGGTGTCCCATATGGTTGGTCCCCCAAGCCCGGAGCTATTTCTGAGCACATAGCCAGGAGTAACCCCTGAGCATCAATATGTGTAACCCTTTTCAAAATAAAGAAATATTCTGAGGTTTTATCAAATACTGAAGGTTATTGGACTTATGTGTCACCAGTTTTTAAAGCAGACCTGGCCTTGAGCCAATGATCTAACTGGTTCCTTTCCAGTTAGCTGAAGAGATAGACTTGTGCAAAGAAAAAAATTTTGGCAAACTTCTTCAACTGGATCTATCATTTCCCAGACATACATGAAGAGCAGAGAGGATAGTTCTCCCAGCATGTTTTAGGGAATGGGAACTTGGAAGATGTTTGAGTCAAGCACTCTAACCAGAAATATGACTGATGGCTTCAGTCATCCATATCCTCTTTACAAGCGCATCATGACAACTTTTTTCCTCATCTATGACAATTGCCTTGCCTTAAAAATAACAACCCCCACACACACATATATCCCTAACTCAAGCTTGTTAATAATGACAAATGACTAGTGAGAAAATGTCTTTTGATCACTTCCAATTGCCTGTTGGATTTTTATAACCATCTATTACTGGCTGGGTTAAGCATCAGCTGTGTGGAACACTTTGGGAACATTATTAGGAATACTCGGTGGCAACTGCACTGGCCACATCATTTATTTAATTGGTTCAAGTCTAATTCTAAGGAGGCTAAAGTTAACATGCTCCCAACTAGGATGCCTCTATTCAGGCAGGAAAGAGAAGTGTCTGTACCAACTGCAAAGAAAGTCACCTAAGTGAGCTGGGTAACTAATAGGACAAATCGATCCCCACGTAATCCAAAGACAATGACAGATTGATGACAGGCCCCTCTAACTTTTGTCTCTTTATACAAAGGCCTGCATACGTATTTCACAGAATTAAAATGAATAGAACTGTTTGAGACATGACATTTGGGGCCCTCTGATATATTATTTCCTAGGTATGGAGAGAGATTTAAAAAGCCTCAAATAGACAGAGAGAGAGGAAAATATCTGCTCTGAGGTAGACAGGAGAGGTGGGGAGGAAAACTAGGGACATTGGTGACAGGATCATCAGGTGCACTGATGAAGGGTGTTGGACATTGTATAACAAACTCAATCACGAACAACTTTGCAATTGTGAAAAGAAATAAACCCAACTGTAATATGAACAACCTTGTAACCACGATGTTTAAATAACGTAATTAATTAATTTTAAAAAGCCGCAAGCATATCTTCAAGGTCATACAAACAGTATCTAGCAAAACTGAGATAAGAATTTACTTCTGAATTAATCTGGATTGTTCCATTTCCCTGTCAATTTTCTTCACTAAACATATGGCTCCAAATTATTCAGCAGCTCTTCAAACAAATTTATGTGTTAAAATGATCTTGTTGGAGCAGGAGCAATAGTACAGCAGATAGGCAGTATTGCCTTACATGCATCCAACCCAGGTCTCTATTTCCCGGTAGAGTCCCCCAAACCTTGCCAGGAGTGATCGATGAGTGAGGAGCCAGGAGTAAGCCCTGTGTACCACCAGTTGTGGCATTAAAAGAAAAATCTTGCTAGGCTTTAGAGATAGCATGGAGGTAGGGCATTTGCCTTTCATGCAGAAGGACGGTGGTTCGAATCTGGACATCCATATGGTAGCCTGTGCCTGCCAGGGGCGATTTCTGAGCATAGATGCAGGAGGAACCCCTGAGCGCTGCTGGGTGTGACCCAAAAACAAACAAACAAACAAAATATCTTGCTTGTTGATTCTATTAATCACCACTAACATTCCTTGCTCTAATCAACTCCTGAAGATTCTTTTCTACTGGAAAAGCTATTGAGCTTTCTTTGCTATCATTTCTTTTATGCCTAATTAATAGGCATAAAATACTATTAAAAAATAGTATTAATAATTACCAATCAAGACTCAAAATAATTTTGTCAGGATGGAAGGAATTTGAAATAAATGTTTTAAAATTTTGCTTATACTGCTTTAAAGTTGATCTCTTAAGGATTACCTTTTGAAGTATTGCTTATGCTCTCACTTTGAAAATTATAATGGGGTCTTTCTTAGGAAAAAAAAAAGAGGACTTGAATTAAAAATCAAGCTTGAGTTAAAAGAGAAAGGGAAGATAAGATCAAAGGTAAAATTGCCTTAAAGTTTTTGATTCTTTGAGGAAAATTGTTCTCTTCCCCCAAACCTCATCATGTAAAATAAAGCAAATGTACAGTACTTTTCTAAGTCAGATACAATCAAAGCATATTATTTTGTGTCAATAGAACAGGAATTTTCACAAATTGATAAGGGCAGATTGGGAAAGTCAGAGGAATTCTGCTTAAACAAAGTTTGTTAGAACTTTTTAGTAAGTTTTCTTCCTTTCTCCCCCCACCCCAGGAGGGAGGTGATTAAGGCTATAGAATTGAAAAAATATGTCTTTTTCCTGAGTCACAAAAGTGAGAACAAATAGAGTCACTATCCTAATATAAGTTAGTGGCTTTCCCCTCCACCCCAGAGATTTATATGTACGCTGATTCACAACTTCCCACACACAGAGGAGAGGAGGAAAAAAGACTAACCACCTCTTCCAATTCATTGTAAAAATACACTAAAACAAAATTCAAACTACAATCACCTTAAAATATAGGCACACAGAAAAAAAGTATATTGCACAATTATAATCTTTATATTTACAGAAAATTTTTGATGGTTGAGTTTGAGTCATATGATGTTCCAACGCCCATGACTTTATTTACAGAAATTAATATAGTCCATAATAATACATCATACAGTGAGTCATTTTGAGTGAGGGAAGAGAGCAAAATGGAAGAAAGAAAATATGCCTTTTATTTATTTTATTTAAATTATGCCTCCATGTTTATATTTATTAACAAAAGAATCACAAAACCACTGTACACTAAATTGCACAATGAAGATCTTCCCAATGAATGAGCTAAACTTATACATTGTGAACAAAGAAATGAATGACAGTACTAAGATGGCCATCTGTGAGAGCATTGAGACAGATACACAGGCTGTTCCCTGAATCCAAACTGCTAACCTTCATAAGCAACTTCTGCCAAGGAAGGAAAAGTGGTAGTAATTTAGGCCTTGTCTTATTACTAGCTATGCCAGAAGTTTCCACATAATAGATGCCTTTGACCCTCAATATAATCCTTGTGTATATGTTTCCATCCTCTGCATACAGCTAAGAAAGGCCTAGGCAGGGAATAGAGTTCCAACATATATGAACTGCATTATATATATTCATTCAATAATTAGTAATTAATTAACTTCATCAAGTCCAGAGACTTAAAAATATCTGAAAATTTTTTTAAATCTTGAGTTTCTCTCAACTAATAAAAATCTTTGCAAAATTTTTATTTAAACTATGAGGGCCAGAGAGATAGCATGGAGATAGGGCGTTTGCTTTGCATTCAGAAAGACAGTGGTTCGAATCCTGGCATCCCATATGGTCCCTCAAGCCTCCAGGAGCGATTTCTGAGCATAGAGCCAGGAGTAACCCCTGAGCACTGCTGGATGTGACTCAAAAAGCAAAATCTTATTTAAACTATACTTACTTAAAATTTTAATACTAGAAATGTAAATTTCTTGTTTTATGTTTCTAAACTAGGTGCCTAAGTGATATTAAAATAATGTCTTATTCTCTAACAAAACATATTCTTGTTAAAGTTTCAAAGTTTTGTGAAGAATATTATATATATACTGAATTTTAAGAATAAACTCAGATATAAGGATAATGTATGAATTTGAAGTTATAGCACTATTCTTTTGTTTGTTTGTTTGTTTTTTGTTTTTGGGCCACACCCGGCGATGCTCAGGGGTTACTCCTGGCTGTCTGCTCAGAAATAGCTCCTGGCAGGCATGGGGGACCATATGGGACACCGGGATTCGAACCAACCACCTTAGGTCCTGGATTAGCTGCTTGCAAGGCAAACACCACTGTGCTATCTCTCCGGGCCCAGCACTATTCTTTCAACTAACAATTTGAAAATTGTATTTTATTATAGTCTAAGTACTCAGAAACCATTGAACTTAAATAAGAATATAAATATAGGGGCCAAAGCAATGGTGCAATAGTAGGGCACTTGCTTTGCACACTGCTGACCCAGGACGGACTGCAGTTCGATCCCCCAGTGTCCCATATGGTCCCCCAAGCCAGGAGCAATTTTTGAGTGCATAGCCAGGAATAATCCTTGAGCGTCATTGGCTGTGGCCCCCCAGAAAAGAGTATAAATATTGCATACAATTAATATGTTTTCAAGTTAACTTCCTTCTACAAAGATCTCACGTGAAATGTTCTTAATTTGACCTTAGATTATTAATAGGTTACTAATTACAAAAGTTGTAATCACATGCTGTTTTTTCTTACACAGCTTTTTATGTGTTATTATTATGTATTATTCTTAAATAATAATATTAGCAATTAAAAAACTCTTGAGTTTCTCTAAAACTGACATGAAAATCTAATACATAAGATTTAAAGTTATGAGAACTTATAAATTATCCATTTCTATATGCCAATCACAGCATCAAGAATCATTGTTCATTTATGCATAGAGAAAAATAGCGGTTCAGAATTCATACTTAAGTATAAAATCATCCAAAATTATATGTTCTGTGTTGGAGCAAATATTCTCAAGAGATAGTAACTTAATTTAAACTTAAACTATTTCAAAGTCAATACTCACAGGCACAGATATAGAACAGTAGGAAGCACATGCCTTATATATATGAGGCCCAGGGTTTGTTTTGATGTTGGTAGTCAAAGTAAGTAAATAAATAAAAGTCACTCTAAAAAGTTGATTCTTCATTTACAATAGCTGTCTGTCTATCAAGCATTCAAAGGCCAAAGTTTCCTGTACTTAACAGAACAAATAGAGATTAGTATCATCCTGGAATGTTTTGGCTTGATTTTTTTTTTTCATTTTAGGCCACACCCAGTGACAGAGCTCCAGGATTGTTATTGGACAACACTGTTGGACTCTACACATTCTTAATTCAAAAAGAAATTTAATGCATAATCTCGTTTCAAAGTTTGTGAACAATGCCACATTTACATTTATTTTTTCAGGGTTTGTTTGCTTTTTTAATCAAAGCACCATGACTTGCAAAGTTATTCATAGTTGAGTTTTGGACATACAATGTTCCAGCTGCAATCCCACCAACAGTATCAACTCCCTCCACCAAAGTCTCCATGTTCACCCCATATGCCCACCCTCATATGCCCACCCTCCAGGCTGCCATCTTGGCAGCTCCCTTTTTTATTTTTTTTTTGGGGGGGGGGTTACACCAGCAATACTCAGGGGTTACTCCTGGTTCTACGCTCAGAAATCGCTCCTGGTAGGCTCAGGGGACCATATGGAATGCCGGGATTCGAACCACCATGCAAGGCATGTATGCAAGGCAAACACCTTCCTCCATGCTATCTCTCCGGCCCTGGCAGCTACCTTTTTAAGTTTGGTTGTAAAAGTTTGGGTCTCATGATGTAGATAATTAGCTCTGTCCTTCCTTAACCCCTTTCTGAATCCCCTTGAATGCTGTCTCCAGTTATTTTCCTTCTCTTACTCTCCCTCCCCTACACTTATATCTTTCCTTCTCCTCTCTATATTGTAGGACACTTTTATATCACATTTGGTGGTTCTCAAAAGAGTGACAAAGATTATTTATCAGGCCCATGCTAAAACTGGCTCCATAATGTAGTGAAGAAACATGAAAAGGTGAAGAAAGGTGAATGTAAAGGGAGATGAATATAAAATAAGATGGAGGAAGCTAATAAAAGTCCTTGCTAGTCATTCACCTTTTCTCACCTTGTCAGTCATGTCTCCCCTTATCCAAGAACAAGAGAGAACCTTAGTTCACTGTTCTAACATGTAGGGGCAGCCCCTAAAACTCACACTCAGAAGGTAATAGTGACTTTGCTTTGCAGCTTCAGTTGTACCAGTTCTATGACATGGAACAAGTATTTTATTTGGGGGGGGGGGGGGGATTCACTTTCCTGACTGGGAAAACTGACTGACAATGACATTAGAGAAAGTAGCAGTGAACAACAGATGGTGAACCTAGTGTGCTACCGCAGCATGAACATGGACTCCCTTGTGAACATCAGCCAAGAATTTCATTTTACTCTTAATTTTTTTCAAGTTTCAATGTTAGTTACTGTCTACAAATAGAATCAACAGAAGTGGTTCACAACTTAGGAAGTTGATTTTGAGTATACTGACATTTCTAACTGTTATATATACTCTCCTCCCAGCTGCTATATTTATGTTACCTCAGAATTATTGTTAGAATTAAATGGGAGTTGAAGGGCTGGAGAGATGACACAGCGGTAGGGCATTTGCCTTGCACGAAGCAGATCCAGGATGGACGATAGTTCGAATATGGCATCCCATGTGGTTCCCCGAGCCTGCCAGGAGCGATTTCTGAGCTCAGACCAGGAGTAACCCTGAGGGCCATTGGGTGTGGCACCACCCCCCCCAAAAAATAAATGGGAGTTGAAGCAGCACATAGATCTGACATGTAGAGATTCAGAAAATGCAAAGCCTCTCCCTGTATGGAGCCTAATTCCTTTTAAGGATTCCTGATGTCTACACACAATGTAGGAAGCCTAGGAAGCCTACTTCCTAAGTCAGCAAGCTTATCTCAATCAGAGATTATGTGTAAAAGTGTTTTCATAAGAATTTGGTGGCCGGGGCGATAGCCAATGATTGGGGTGTTTGCCTTGCACGTGGCTGACCCAGGACAGATCCGGTTTGATCTCCAGCATCCCATTTGGTCCCTTAAGTCTGCCAGGACGATTTCTGGTTGCAAAGCCAGGAGTAACCCTCTGAGCACTGCTGTGTGTGTCCCAAAAACCAAATATATATTCATATTATGATGTAAATCAGTAATAAAATAAAATTAAATATTTACAAATGCATTTTGCAGGAAGCTTTAAGAACTATCTGTTCCCTGTATCGATTAGCCTTCTAATGGAAGAGCCTATTCTAAAACATGTCTTCTACTTGGCTTTAAAAAAATATCAGCCTTACCTTCATAACAATGTGGAGTTCAATATAATAAATTCAATCTTCATATTCTAAGGTCAAGGAATTATTACTCTAGGTAAGCTCTGAATGTTTCCTACAATTCTGTTCTAATTCACTTTAATTTTTCAGAATTAGCTTTGAGGGAGAGATAGATCATTAGGGAAAGCAAATGCTTTGCATGCTGGAGCCCAGGGTTCAATTATTAACACCACATGTTGGCCCAGGCACCACAAGAAGGAAATAGTCCTCTACTACTATTCCACATTTATGGGTGTGGCCCCAAAATGAACAATACAAAAATAAAGTTGAACTATATTGCTCTGCCAGAGTCCTGAAAGGAGCTAGAGAGATAGTTAATGAGCTGAAAAGTTAACCTTGCATGCAGGTAACTGATATGTGATCCCTTGACCCACAAGGTCCCCTAACCTCCACAAAGAAAAGAAACCTCTAAGCAACAAGCAAGGAACAGCCCCAGAGAACAATTGGATTTGACCCAGAAACAATAACAAAAAGGAACGAAGAATTCTGAGATAACAAAATTAAGTCTGGAGTCACCTCAAGGGGGTGGAGGCATGAGCATCTTCTACAGGTGGTCTAAGGGGTGTTGGCCTGAGATTAAGTTGACAGATGCAAATCTTCAATTGCCTGCCAACAATCTGCCATCTAAGATTTTTGCCTCCAGAGAGGTTCTCTGGCGTTTCTCATACCAACTCTATAAAGCTTGAATTAGAATAGGTTCCATTTGTCTAAGCAAGGACCTTAACAAGCAATTACATGACAAAGATCATTATAAAATTGGGACTAGATTTCAAGTTGCTAGACTCTTTGATTTTTCTATTATCAAAACAGCCAAATTAAGTGAAGTTCTCATTACTTCCAGATCTGAACAGAACACCTAATTTTCTTTTTTGTTTGTTTTATAATATTTATTTTAATCATAGTGGCTTACATATCATTGACGATAATATTTTAGGTACATATTAACATAAAAACAGGGGAGTTCCCATCACCGAATTGTCCTCCCTCCACCCCCCCCACCCCCCCCACCCCCCCCACCCCCGCTCCTTTCCTACCTCCCATATCCTCTTCCCTCACCCCCCGGGGCTGCTAGAATAAATGGTCCCCTCTGTGCCTAGCTTACTACTTAGAGGTCCTACACCTGTTTGGTCTTGGTACCTCCCTTATTTCCCGCTCTAATTGGGAGGCAGGACTAGATAGTTCAAGTTATGTGATTTTGTTTGAAGAAGAGAAAGGTACTAAAATGGGGGGGAAAATCAAAGACGCCGAAAATGGGCAGAGTCCTTCTGGAGACTCTCAACATAGGTTTGAGAGACAAAGGGGAAAAGAAGGGTGAAACACCACAACAGTACAAAAAGAAGTATCAAGTAAAATATCCAGTGAGCACTCCAACAATAAAGATAAGCACCACATAAAGCCCATAATCTTGAGATAAAAAAAAAAAATGGCAGAGCACATAAAGGAAGAAAAGAAAAGAAAAAATATATATATAAATGGAGACAACAACTTCAATAACCACACCAACACAAAGAAATCGACAAAAAAACTAGATAAATAACTAAAAAAGAAAATTGTTTTGTGCTTTTTTTTTTTTTTTTGCCTTTTTTTTTTCTATTTTCTTCTCTCCTGCACAGGTACAATAAATAATGGGGTCATTCGAAAAGGAATTCCCTCGGCCTAAGAGATACAGGGTTTCTCCACCCTTGAAGTATATTGTCATGGTATTCCTAATTTTCATCCACTAACTCAAAAACCGGGCACAAGGAATGGTCATAATGGACCAAACTATTGTAGCTCAGAAGTCAAATCCTATGAAGATCAGACAGGCAGAGAAGGCATCACTCTGGATTACCATACTTGATCATCAGAATCACCAATATTCAGTAGGGGGGAGGGGGGCGGGACCTGAAGACATGCTCCTCCCACTCAGCTGCCTCCTCCTTAACGCATTTGGAGCCAAAGTCTAAACTCAGCAGCAGCCCTGTCCTTGTCTCCACCCTCATCCTGCTTAGTACTCTGGACCACTGGTGCAGGTCTGGTCCAGGTCCAAGAACGCTCAGCGCCCAGGATGCAGTCAGTGTAGATGATATATTGGTTTACAGGGAACATTTCTGATACCTTCAATGAATGGATTCAGATGTTTTACACCAGGAAGAACTTACCCAGTATCACTGCACCTGTGCTTTCTGTCTCCGCTTAGCATTCAAGACGGTAGGTGAGCCCCAGAATCCGAGGGGATAGGTGCCCCGCTCTTGTCTCCCTCCTTCCTGGGCAGAATAAATTTGATGGGATTCTGTGACTGCCGAAACATTCTCATTTACACATTCTTCTCATTAAAAAACAAATATACTCATAAAAAATAAATGAATCACTAGTATTTTCTCATTTTGGGGTGACATAGATACCTGAAACTGGGAAACAAGTAAACAAAAAACATCTCTTGAGCATAGAATGAATAATATCTTGCTCAATGATGTGCAAAATGGCAAGAGAGAGAGAGAGACGTCTTTACTATTAATAAGCTCTCTGAAAGCCCATTATGTACTTGTTTTCCCCTTCCTCAAAACAAACACAATAAGAATAAATTAACAAAGATCTGTTATTGAAGGTATAGAGGTCTCTGCTGTCAGACACAATAATTTGTTCCAACTCCATCATTTCCTATTTGTTTGAAATCATGGGTGGGTCTTCTCTCCCTGGGTTGTATTCCTGTCTATAAGATGGGAATAAAAATCACTATACAAAATGAGTGCAAGGATTGCAAAATCTCATAAATATATATGGTATAATACAAGGTTTAGTATGGGAGAAAGTGAAAAACAACAGTTTTTTTTTGGGGGGGGGGTCACACCCAGCAGGCTCAGGGGTTACTCCTGGCTCTATGCTCAGAAATCGCTCTTGGCAGGCTCAGGGGACCATATGGATTCTGGGATTCGAACCACCATCCTTCTGCATGCAAGGCAAACGCCTTACCTCCATGCTATCTCTCCAGCCCCACAAAATGGGTGCAAGGATTGCAAAATCTCATAAATATATTTGGTAAAATACAAGGTTTAGTATAGGAGAAAGTGAAAAACAACAAAGATTTTCATACAAATATTAACACTGTTGGAGAATGAGGATCTCCTTCCACTTAGAAATGATCAGATCATGGCTGACAATTAGTAGGGTTTTTTTTTTGTTTTTTTTTTGGGGGGGGGTTTTGGGCCACACCCATTTGACGCTCAGGGGTTACTCCTGGCTATGTGCTCAGAAATTGCCCCTGGCTTGGGGGACCATATGGGACGCCGGGGGATCGAACCGCGGTCCGTTCCTTGGTAGCGCTTACAAGGCAGACACCTTATCTCTAGCGCCACCTTCCCGGCCCCAAGTAGGGGTTTTTTAAATCCCACTTATAAAAACATGATTATTTTTAAAATAGCAGTAAATGCCATTTGCTAGGCTGACTGCTCTGTGTCAAGTATTACATTGATTTCTTAGTCTCTAGCATTTCCTGCCCTGATTAAACTGTGTAATTAAACTGTGATATTTTATAAGTTAAAAAAATAACAGGGGCTGGAGAGATAGCATGGAGGTAAGGTGTTTGCCTTGCATGCAGAAGGTCATCGGTTCGAATCCTGGCGTCCCATATGGTTCGCCGTGCCTGCCAGGAGCAATTTCTGAGCATGGAGCCAGGAATAATCCCTGAGCACAGCTGGGTGTGACCCAAAAACCACAATAAATAAATAAATAAATAAATAAATAAATAACAACAAACTCAGAAAACCAGTAAGTGTTAAAGACAGGATTTCAATCTGAATATGTCTGACTCCAAAATGTACTCTTCCCTTTCTATTATTATGCAACAGATATTGAGAAAATTCAAGAAAAAAATTTACAGGTTTTAAATGTTTTTTACTGAAATGATGAGTTAGATTCTCTATACTCAGTAGAGTGAAATCTATAAGTTAGTTATGAACGCATATAAGGTAACTAACTTAAATAAAATTTTAGTTATAGGAAGTTTTTAGCATAGAATTTCCTAAAAATCAAAAGGTGGAAAAAATTGTTCAAGAATATTTATATACTACTTAGTAACCATGTACAAAAGTTCTACTCACATGTCAGCCAAGTGGCTATTCAATAGAAGAATTCAGAGATTTCTTTGTGCCATTCTCAGAAAGATAGGGTCAGATTCCCATTTGAGCAGCTGAATGCTGCTAATAAAAGCTATTTAATAAAAATAAATATTTAATAAAAAAAACCTTCACCAACCAATAAAAATAACTTCTTAACTTAATCTTATTAAATTTTCAATTCACAAAAAAAATTTTTATCTATAAATCCTGGACCACGTGGCTACAAATAGCCACAGGACACTTCAATATCTTTTTTTTTTCTCTTTGGGCCACACCCCTGGTTATGCGCTCAGAAATTGCTCCTGACTTTGGGGACCATATGGGATGCCAGGGGATCCAATCACAATCTGCCTTAACTCCTGAGCATCACCAGGTGTGGCCCAAAGAGAAAAAATATATATATTGAGATATTGGCTGCCCTTTGTGGCCACGTGGTCCAGAATTTATAAATATAAAACAAATTTTATGGCAAACGCCCTACCGTGTACATCACCGCTCTGACCCCAACTTCAATATCTTATAGTAATTTCATCCCAGTTGTATCATAGGAAATCATGGGAAAGTTACATAATACTTTACCATACTCTGTGAACCTAAATAGTAACAGCAGAAGGTACAACTAAAATCAATCATAGCCCAGTAATCCCTTAGACTAACTTTAGTAACACCATGGGGAGATAAACAATTATTTCTAATTGACCTGTGTTGATCTAAATTTTTATAATCCCGTTTATCTTTTTTTTTTTTTTTTGGCTTTTGGTTTTTGGGCCACACCCGGCTATGCTCAGGGGTTACTCCTGACTCTCTACTCAGAAATCACTCCTGGCAGGCATGGGGGACCATATGGGATGCCGGAATTCGAACCACCATTGGTCTTGGGTCAGCGCTTGCAAGGCAAACGTGCTACCGCTGTGCTATTTCTCTGGCCCCGCCATTGCCTTTTACCTTTTTTTTTTTTTATAACAAACTTTATGACATAAATTTGTTGGTGCCTACAAGGGAGCAGATTATGGTGGTGGGCTGAAAGTTGGGACTGTGCTCTTCAGTCAAGAAGCAATTTCTAGGGAGGGCTGACAGCTGAGGGCTGATGGTATCACTACCCATTAGCTAGAGATGGTTAAGTCCTTCTGTCTTTTTTGGGGGGAAGGGGCCACACCCGGCAATGCTTGGGATTACTCCTGGCTATGCGCTCAGAAATCACTCCTGGCTTGAGGGATCATATGAGATGCCAGAGTGGGGGTGAGGGTATCTAACCAAGGTCCGTCCGGCTCCTCCTGTCTTCTTAATCATGATGTTCTTCCCTCTCTTGCCACAAGATCAAGGATCAGATTATTTTTCTGATTCCAGGTGCCTAGAGCTAAGTACTTGAATGTGACCTGGTAAGTGGTTGAATTCGGTAAGAGAGTTTTTGGTAAGTGGTTGCATCAACTGTAGGAATGTACAACATCATGGAATTCAAATGTAAAATTAAGTTTCTAAATAATGAAGTCTAGTTGAAATATAATGTATTTTAATTAAATGGTGTATAAAATTAATGCACACCTATAAAAGTATAATTTAACAAAATCTAGAGGGGGTTGTATGAGGGGAGGCTTGGGGCCTTATCTGGTGGTGCTCAGGGGACCCTGTGACGATGTGGTGCCAGGGATAGAGTTCTGGCTCCAATGTGAAAAGCATGCGCAACAGCCCTGTAAGTTGTCTCCCCAGTTTTGCTGTTTAACATCTTAGTTTGAAAGTAATTTCAATGATTTGAAGGTTTGCTTGGACGTTGCTTAATCTTAACATTTAGCTTTAATGGCTATTGTTCTAGCCTGAACTATTTCCTCCTTTATCAAGATTCAAGTCCTAACTCCAAGTTAATCAAAATGTAATTATCTTTTGAGATGGGGGTGGTCTTCGGGTTAGGTCTAATCTTAAATACGTCCTTATAAGTAGAGGATATTTGAATAAAACATGTAAACCCAAAGGAAACAAAACTGTGAATACAAATGGAAAAAATGAGCATCTACAAGCCCAGGAGAGAGGCCTCAGAAAAAAACCAACCTTGATCTTGAACTTCTAGCCACACCACTGTGATGTAGGAACTTTTTGCTGTTAACACCACCCAGACTGTGGTATTTCTTTCTGGCAGTCCTTGAACACTAATATAACTAGCACTGCTAGAAAGTTGTCTTGCAGAGGCACAACAAACTCAATACTCTATGAAAATTTAAGGTAAAAATTATTCTTTTTTTTAATTTGGTGTTTTTTGGCCACACCCTGTGATGCTCAAGGGTTACTCCTGGCTATTCAATCAGAAATCGCTCCTGGCTTGGGGGACCATATGGGATGCCGGTCCGTCCTAGGTCAGCCCCATACAAGGCAAATGCCTAACTGCTGCGCCACCACTCGGCCCCAGTAAAAATCATTCTTAAAGACAGAGAACAAAAAAAAAAAAAAAAAGACAGAGAACAAATTTTGGTGAGCATGTGGAGAAAAGAGGGCCCTTATATAGTGCTATGGGAATATATATGTAAAGCTGCTATGGAAAATACTATGGAGTTTCCTCAAGAAGCTAAAATATCAAGACTGGATGACAGCACAGTGGGTAGGACAATGTCTTTGTTTGTGGCCAATCTAGGTTCAATCCACGGCACCACATATGGTTTCCCAAGTCAACCAGAAGTGATTCTTGAGCAGAGGTAATTCTGAGCAAGCACATTGGGTGTGGCCAAGAAAGAAACAAACAAAAGAGAAATATAAAATATAAAAATATTATATTATTATATTTATAAAAATAAAAATATAAAATATAAAAATAGCACTACATGTGATCCAGTTAGATTACATCTGTTATAACTACATATGGGTTATATTAAAAAAATCATTTCAAAGAGATATCTCTGAGGTTAACAGCAACATTATTCATATTACCCAAAACATAGAAACAATCTTACTGTGCCTGGATGGAGAACACACACATATATGCACACACAAACACACATGTGTATGCCTCTTTTCAAACAGAAATGTTGCCATTTGCCTCAATGTGGGTGACCTTAGAGGCCTTTATTCTAAATTAATTAAACTAGAGAAAGATAAATACATCATGGTGTTAAGTTATATATAAATTTATATTTTATGTAGTTGTCATATAAAATGGAGAGAAATAAAACTCAGAACCAGAGAGTAGAAAAGTGGTTTTCGGAGTCTAGGGGAAAGTTCAAAAAAGAAAAACTGGTTAAAGGGTTCAAACTTTAAGTGATAGGATGACTAGTTCTGAAGATATCTAACAAATAATCATGTAATTGTAGTTATTAACTATAATTATCAACACTTACTGGATCTTACTTCAAAATATTGATAAAGAGGTTAGGGAGATATAGGGCATTTGCCTACCTGAGTTTAATCTCCAACACAGAATATGGTTCCCCAGAGCATTTCAGGAGAGAACACTGAGCACTGAGCCAGGAGTAAGCCCTAAACACAGTTAGGTGTGTCCCAATAAAATAAACCTGAAAAGTACAAAATATTTTTAAAGCAAATAAAAATGTGAGAGGAATGGGCTCTCCTAACTTCTCCACTTCACGGAATTGCACTTGCCACTCAAGGAAACATAACAAACTGCTCCAGATAAAAGAATGCTTGACAACCCAACCAATAAAGGGGGTGAGAAATTCCACCACCAACCATTCCATACTTGCTACTCAGCAGAATCCCTTTACATTTTGGGGCTTAAAAAAATAATAGTAGTTCCAGTTTTTTCGTCCTAGATGCCAGAAGACTGTTGTAATCAGTCTTGGGAGATGCAATGTTAACTTATCTTAGAGACCAGTCTACTTGCTAAAATAAAGAGAACAGCTGTTTCTTGAATTACTTCTCAGACAAAAGCCATTTCTGCCCTTGTTTTATTACACAGAGGCTACCCAGAGACCCCAAGTGACCTAGAACTGGCTGTTAAGCCTCTCAAAAGACAAATGCCAGTCCTCAAATTCCTTGCTAAAGGGTATACATTCAACTCATTATCTGAAGTGTGTCCCTCTCTAGTAGAAACAACACTGTGAAATCACTCAGCATTCCCTGAAGGGAATCTAGGGTGGAGAGTTATTCTTTAGTATTTGCCTCCCTGAGTTCAACGCAGAGAATGCACAATTCAGAAGCAATATAGTTGCATTTCCTTGACCAAGCTGCCCGAACTTGTTGTCCATCATTCATCAAAGCCAGTGTCTTTGTGAAAAGGCTTTAGAAACCACATCTTTTTTTTTTTTTTTTTTTTTTTTTTTTTGGTTTTTGGGCCACACCGGTAACGCTCAGGGGTTACTCCTGGCTATGTGCTCAGAAGTTGCTCCTGGCTTGGGGGACCATATGGGACGCCGGGGGATCGAACTGTGGTCCGTCCAAGGCTAGCGCAGGCAAGGCAGGCACCTTACCTCTTGCGCCACCGCCCGGCCCCAGAAACCACATCTTGATGTAGCTGAGCAGATAGCATATGAACTGTTAATTGACACAAGAAAATGCCCCAGAATTGTGTTCCTGTCTTTGTTAGGGGATGGTGAGTGACTTATTAGTCACCTAGAGAATTTTTTCCTTGTAATTTTCAGCAAGGTTATAATCTAAATTCCATTTAGTGTTGGGGCACAGAGTGATAGTACAGTGGGTAGGCTGCTTGCTTGGCCTGAATGTGACCAACCCGGGTTCAATCTCTGGCATCCCATATGGTTCCCGAAGCACTGCCAGGAGTGCTTTCAGGATTACTGAGTGCAGTCAGGAATAATCCCTGAGAAACACCTGGTTAAAAGGTACAAACTTTAAGTGATAAAAAGGCTAGTTCTGAAGGTATCTAATAAATAACATTGTAATTATAGCTATTAACTATAATTATTAATACCTACTGGATCCAAAAGAAATCAAGCCATTTAGTGTTGGTTTAAGTCATGAAGCTCGCCTTTATACTTAACTGTTTCAGAGTATATATATGAATTTAAAACTGACTTCCCCCTTGGTATCATTTTTTTAAAATATCAACAAACTCAGTTGCCCGGCTAGCTCAGTCAGTAGAACATGAGACTCTAAATATCAACAAACTTATCTTTTGTATTTGAATTTTTAAGTATTTAGGTATACAGCTAAAATCCTTTTATATTTCTCCAGATTATCTTCCATTCCTGTATATATATATATAATATATATACATATATTATTTAAACACCTTGATTACATACATGATTGTGTTTGGGTTTCAGTCATGTAAAGAACACCACCCATCACCAGTGCAACGTTCCCATCACCAATGTATTCTTATAGGACCTAGAATTGGAATAGGATTAAACTCAGAGCCTCGATCGTACTATGCAGATCTGGCTGCATCCCTGCTTTCCTCACCTTCCATCTTTAACATCAGTCTCTCATCAACATTCATGATACCATATGAAGCGCATATACATTATTCTTTTGCTCAAAAATTGATTTTAAATATTAGCCACATAAACGAAGGGTTCTCTTTATTTCCCAGTCTACATTTACCATAGGAAAATGTCTATCTCCCAAGATTGATTTGTGGGTTACAGCAAGCAAATATATATTAAATCACCCCACAATTGAAATGAAAAGTAACATGAATAAATCTGAACCTCATGTAAATATATTGATTGAAGTTTAGTAAAATTTATTTATCTCATATTATTTTGAGTTTATTGAGTCAGTACTCTGTTAATTTAAATGCAAACTTGATATACAGATTTAGGATTATCAAAATTATAGCCCCAATTAGCTTCTAAAAAGAATGTAAAGGTGATTAAAATTGTTTCCCCTTTTTAATCTGTTACTAAAAACAGGAAGGAAGGCACATTTATACAATTTTTATCAGAAAATTGTTTCTATTTTATTCTTTGACCTGTAAACATTATAAGGTTGAGAACTATTTTTAACTTTTTTACAAATAATGAGCTATTTATTAACCTTATAAGGTTAAACTGTATAAGGTTGAGAACTATTGTTATTTACACTTTACAGAGAAAAAAATAGTTTCAAAGAAGTAAATAACTTATCCAGAGTTTCCATTAGATTTAAGTCTCCAAATTTCAAATGCAACATTATTTCCACTGGAACAGTGAGTTTAGACATACTGCAACAGAATATTGAATGTGGGGGGGGGGGTGACTGGGGGTTGTTGGATTCGTTGTGGTTTTTTTGCCTAGTTAAGTAGACTTTCAAATACTCCATAACTTCCTTTGATTTGCACTTTGCTATTTACAAACTATAATTTGCCACATAGGAGCTTACCCAATTTTCAGTTCTATAACTGGTCTTTTCACACTGTTTGAATAGACAGGAAGTAGAATCTTCCCCCCACATCCTCTTTAGTTTGTCTTAAAGTAAACAAAGGTGTTTTCACGTTCCTTCACAAGCTCGCTACCTGACAATGATTCCGCAATAAAATATCAACTTGCAGGAGAAGCCCTTCTTCTGGAAACCTGGGATCACAGCCAAAGTTCTAGAAATCATTGCAATTTGTTTGCACCCCGATTGCTACAGATCTGTGCCCCTTGGGCTTTGGTTACTTACGAAGCAAAGTGCCTCCGTCTGATACCAAGCCAAAATCTACAGATTAGTCCCACTTCTTACCAGGACACTGCTCTGGGTCCCTAAACAGGTTTCTCACAAGGGAATTTCCTAGAACTACAGTTGACCTCTTCCACCCAGGCTGCCACACTCCATACTGGGAGGAGCTTGTCTGGAGCACATCTGGTCTCTGTGTTGGGGGTGGGGTGATGAGGATCTGTCCCCCCACCCCATTCATCTCTCTCCCGAGGAATTTTTCTTTGTTTGCTCCCAACCTAAAATCCCCCAATTTCAACCTTAAAGCATTTTCCCTGGGGGCCTGGCACTGACCTGGTTCGATCCCCCGCACCCCATATGGTCCCTGGACTCTGCCAGGAAGGCTTTCTCAGAGCAGAGCCAGGAGTAACCCCGGAGCGCTGAGGGTATGGCCCAAAAAACAAAACTTAAAAAAAAAAAGAAAAAAGAAAAAAAAAAACATTTCCCTAAGAGAAGTGGGGAGGAAACAATCTTATTCCTTTTCAATTCCTGAACTTATTAAGCATCCTTAGAGAACAAAAACTGTAGAAAATATTAAATATGTGAGATACAATAAGCCAAAATGAATATTCAGAGCTAAATTGTGGCTGTTCAGAGAACTGGGCATTACCTTTTAGGAAGATCAACGTGATCAGTAGTTTTAGTTGTTCATCTTAGGTCAAGAGCAAAAATCAAAGATTTATATTAGAAATAAAAACTAGTAGTGGAGCAATTGACAAAAATAAGGCATAGGATAGAGTCAGCAAGGAGGAACAGAAGCATGGAGGGAAGTGGACACAGAGGAGACACATCTCTTCACCACCTTCCTCTAATGCATGCTCAAAGAACATTTTAGTTTAAAAAAATAGAAACTGGGGCCAGAGTTATGATAGCACAGCGGTGAGAGCATTTGCCCTGCATGCTGCAGACCCGGGAAAGGCTCGAGGTTTTTGGGGGTTTT
Organism: Suncus etruscus; assembly: GCF_024139225.1. Lineage (NCBI taxonomy): Eukaryota > Metazoa > Chordata > Mammalia > Eulipotyphla > Soricidae > Suncus > Suncus etruscus. The sequence continues at coordinate 43,383,177 of NC_064858.1, forward strand.
TTGGGTTTTTTTTTGGGGGGGGGGGTTGGGCCACACCCGGCGTTGCTCAGGGGATACTCCTGGCTGTTTGCTCAGAAATAGCTCCTGGCAGGCACGGGAGACCATATGGGACACCGAGGATTCGAACCAACCACCTTTGGTCCTGGATCGGCTGCTTGCAAGGCAAACGCCACTGTGCTATCTCTCTGGGCCCGAAAGGCTCAAGTTTGACCTCAACATCCCATATGGTCTCCAGAGCCTGAAAGAAGCGATTTATGACCTCAGAGTAAATCCTGAGCGCTGCAGCTGGGTGTGACCCCCCCCAAAATCATAGAAACTCTATTAAAGACTTATTTTTAAGCATATTAATAACCTAAGAGTGGCATCTGTAGTTAGGTCATTTCTGAAAATACAGTCTGTTATAAATTACCGATAACTCAAAAACATTAAGTCTAAGGGGCCAAACAAAAAAAAAATAATAATAATAATAGTGGTGAAATATGTCAGTTGGGGACTCGAAAGCAGTGCTTGAGATTCCCACCTGCTGGACAACTGGGCTCAATTCAAAGCAAGGGTCTAAGGATGTAGTAGTGATGCTTGGGTCCTGCAGGGCTGCTGCCTGGAATTACCCAGACCACTTGGGCCCTTGCTCAGGATTCAGCCTCCCGAGCCACACCCAGACGAGCTGCAGGGCTCCTAAGGACTGAACCCAAACCTTGGGAGACTCTGTAGGGCTGAAAATTGATCCTGGGTTGTCATATTCTAGGCAGGCACTGTGCTATCTTCCTGCCCCTCAAAAAAACATGACTTAATTGACACTGGTGCATTACCAATATTTTCACCATTTCCTAATCTACATCCTCTCATCTCACTTCTATAAGAATTATCACAATTCGGGGTCAGAGAGATAGCACAGCGGTAGGGCATTTGCCTTGCACATGGCTGACCTAAGCTGGACCTGGTTTGATCCCCCAGAGTCCCATATGGTCCCCCACGCCAGGAGCAATTTCTGAGCACATAGCCAGGAGTAATCCCTGAGCATCACAGGGTGTGGCTCAAAAAAGCAAAAAACAAAAAAAAGTATAAAAATTCCTCCCCACTTTTATTTTTTGAGGTGACAGGATGAAAACCAAGGATCCATGCTTACAGGTCATGCCTTACATTACCAAGCATATCTCCTACCCTCCAATTTCAGACAATCAAGGTGCAATTCCTAAAGTCACAAGCTCAGCAAATAGTAAAACTAGAAATATTTCTATTACCCTTATGCTAGCCTTCATTTCTTCTTCTACCTACATATTATGAAAATAGTAACACTTGTGTCCTTAAATCTGTAAAACTTCTGTCTCATAGTCACTAAATTCTATGTAGATAGTTTTCTTGACACACTGAGACTCAGTGTTTTTTGTTACTCCCTTTAGTAGTGATGTTTTGTTTAGTCATAGCTATTAATATTTTGCAATGCTAATTTCACCCTGGTGGAAAGTATTCATATTAGTTACAATCTGATACAAAATCTCAAAGCCCATCATAATTAATGAATAGATTTTTAGTTGGGGATTTTCGTTAGTTGTTGTACACTTAGCAACCATATTTATCACTATTAACTGAATTAAGCATGAACTATGAAGTATGAAATTTTAGCATCATTTTCTCTTTTCTACTGTCATCACTCTGCTCTTAAAAGTTTTCCCTGCTTGACTTTAAAAGTCATCCTTTTAGCTGGGCTTTGCTGAAGCCTTCAAGAAAAGACAAAGCCTTCTCATTCTGAGTGGAAGCTTCCCACCTTGGAAATTCTAGCAATTTTGTTCCATCATCTAAAATTCAAATGTTGTTCCTCTCTATTTAAGTTGGATGACTTTTCACAGAACTGAATGCATTCCACTGAGGTCTTCCCCTCACAGTCTCCACCATATGTGGTCAATTAAATCCCAGCAGTATGGAGGAGTTTCTCATCTAAACTATCACACTTCCCGGAAAACAGTGGGGTTTTCATCCTGTTTGTCTAAATATAATTGAACCTCGATTGGGGACCATTTCTTCCCAATTGCCTCAGCACAGAACATCACATCTTTTAAGAAACCATTCTGTTTTTGATCACTTCTTCCTTATCTTCATAGGATTGAAGGTCTTTACGTTATGTAAATGCTTCCATGCAGAGCTGCACCTGGATTTAACAGTGGATACTGCACTCAGAAAAGCATATGTTAAACTAACACCAGCAAAATAAAGTTGGAACACAAAATAAATGTCTAAAATACAACCTTAGGGCTATGAAAGCTGTCAAAAAGTGAAAAAGTATTTTGTGCTCACTTTAGTGGAAGTTTGAGGGTGGTGGTGGTAGGGAGATAATGTAAGAGTGTCAGAATTTATTTTTAATAAAGCCATGTAATACATGTTGTACTTTGGGGGAAAGTGTTTCCTAAATATGGCCATTGAAAAGTGTTTGCTTTGGGTTTGGGATACCCATTAAGATTTATATGAGACAAAATGGTCATTGTTGCATTAGAAATCAATATTGTATTATATCATTGTATTAGAGAATGATCTTTAATAAAATACTATTAACATGAATTTCCCTCTTTTACTAGACATAGACATTTATGCTGCAAATATTAACAGTTAAGAATTGCCAACAACTTTGTATATAAATCAAGTTTGAGGAAATGTACTTCCCTCATTAAAAAAGAAACTCTCAGGGCTGGAGTGATAACACAGCAGTATGATATCAGCTTTGCATGCAGCCAAACTTGATTCAATCCCCAGCATCCTATATGATCCCTTGTGCACTTCCAGGAGTGATCCCTGAGTGTAGAACCAGAAGATGATCCTGTGCTCTGTTGAGTATGACCCAAAAGTATGACCCTAAAATAACAAAATAATAAAAGAAAAAGACAAAAGAAACTGTTCTAGATTTTTCACTTATTGTAATATTTTTACATATTTTCATTTCCTTTATAACTTTTTGTTTGGGGTTAGTTTAATTTTTTTAGACAAAAGAATATGGCTTGTTACAAGTAGCCTCCCGTAGGTATAAGAACTGCCACCTAATCCCCACATTTTTTTTTCCCTTATTCAATTTTCTTTTTTTTTTTAATTTTTATTTTTAATTATGAGAACAAGGGTGCAAAGAAAGAGGACAAGGTAAAGTTACAGTGGAAGGACAATCACCCATAACATAATTCTCAGAAGTCCCCTTGCTGATATCTTAACTTTGAAATTTCAGCCAAAGAACATTAAGATAAATAAGACAGAATCCATGTACAATTACTTTGTCCCTCAAGTCCCCAGATTGTAACACATTATAATATTTCTTAACAGTACACCAGGCAATCTAAAGCCATAAAACTTACGTAACTCCTTAAACATTACAGGCATAGTATTTTCTTACATTTCCATATACATGCATATTAGCTTAAGTTAACCTCAAATTTTAAGTGAGTTCTTTTTAAGGATTAGAGTCAAAGGAGCACAGTAAAAATGGTGTTAAAGTGGCAATTGTTGTTTGCATAGGCCCACCAAAATATGAGGGACATGGAAAAAAATAACCTTGGCCTAAGTACAAAGAGATCAGACCCCTGAAGTTTCCTGGCACAAGACCAAGTCTAGGCTCCAGGCAAGTTAGATCGTCCAATCCAATACATTGTCTGTAGTGCCAACACACTTTTATTTTTCACACAGTCTCTGTTGTTGGTATCATGTTTCTGTATTAAAGATCCTGGAATCTGCATATCTTACATTGAAGTCAGGATGTGGAGCATCCTCTCCTTTCACCTCACAATCAAAGGGCAATGCAGGGAGCCCTGTCCTGTAAGCAGGTCGTTGTTGTTGTTAAGTCTTCTCAGTGTTAAGGGAAGTCTCTTTTGAGCAGGTCGAAGTCTGAGCAGTGTAGGTCTTCCGTGGTAGAGGACTGCTTCCAGGTGATGTTATAGACCAGCCTGGATGTTTCGTGGATGGCTTTCCTGGTTCAGGGGAGAATGGATTATGCCCTTTCTTCTGAGGTCTGTGCCAGGTCGTTATGTCAATGTTCAGGGTGTAAGGTCCCTTTGCACTACAAGATTTGTGTGTTCCAATCTCTATTAGATAGGATCTTATTTGTATGTATAGTATTTTCCCATTTTAATGTGCCTATGCAAATAAGAAGCAATGCCACATGGTGTTATTGGCGCATATGGGGGCCATAAGAACAATTACAATGATTCCCATGACATGGTTCAATCATAAGCATTAAACTGGGGGACTCTTCCACCAAAATTCCTTGTTAAACAGCTCAAAAAGAGAAGATAAAAAGTGGTTAGAATCATCACTGTATAAGACAACATTTAGTAAGAATTATAGCTGTCAGAGAAAAAACACAAAATATTCTAAAGAAATACGTGTCCATTTTATGTATCTTGAAACAGTTTGGGGTTGTCACACACAATGCACAGCTTTGGACTGTGATTAGGATTGTACACTACTGAAGTTAAAAAGAGTAAAGTAGGTTAGTGATGTTTGAGAGGGGGTTAGAGAGTTAAGGAGTAAAAAAGAGCTTTGTAGGGGTGTGGGAAAGGGCAGAATACAAAATAAACATTCTGTATACGGAAAACATAACATAAGAATAAGGAATATTCTGAATACATGAAGTACATAAAGTACGCCGGGGGCGTGAGCACCCGCGCGGTTCTGTAGTTTTTGGATGCCTAGGGAGGAATTTCTCACCCCCTCCCCCCAGGGCCCGATTAACCAGGCGTGGCCCTGAAGACCTGCCTGGTGTGGGGGGAATCTTGTTCCCCTGGACTAAGTGGTCAGCCCAGGGGTCCTATGGCTAGCTGTCCTGCCCAGAGCCCCCAACATACCAGGCAAACACACCAAGAAATCCTGGCATTCGGAGTGTTCTGAGCCCAGCAGAGCCTCTGTAGTTTTTGGATGCCTAGGGAGGAATTTCTCACCCCCTCCCCCCAGGGCCCGATTAACCAGGCGTGGCCCTGAAGACCCGCCTGTAATCCCCACATTTTGATAACAATCTATCTTATATGTCTGCACTTTCAAACAAAACTGTTTTCCTTAATCCCTCTAAAACTTTATTCCAAAGATTTTTCATAAAGAGAGTATATTACACCTAGATTTAAAATGGCAAGAAATATTTTTTTAAAAAGTCAAAATAGATAAGCATGACCTTGTTACCTAATTTCAGACCATTCCAGTTACCACTGCTGCTCCCTACACACTTATGTTAAAAAACATTCCACTGAAAAGGTCAAATTTAGACAGATTTTTCAAAGCAGTGACAGATCTACAGAGACCTTTACTTTAAAACACAAAGACTGAAACACACAAAAATAATCCCTTCAATGCAGTGATTCTAAAAAAGGTTTCTTCCAAAATAAATCTTTGCACACACACAAAAAGTCAGCTCAAGGGCCCAGAGAGATAGCACAGCGGTGTTTGCCTTGCAAGCAGCCTATCCAGGACCAAAGGTGGTTGGTTCGAATCCCGGTGTCCCATATGGTCCCCCGTGCCTGCCAGGAGCTATTTCTGAGCAGACAGCCAGGAGTAACCCCTGAGCACCGCCGGGTGTGGCCAAAAAAAAAAAATCAACTCAAATAATCTGACATGTTCAATATCCCTTTTACTTGCTATGGTGCAGCACACTTTACTTGCCATGGTCCAGCAGCATTGGCTTCCATACATCTGTACCCCAAACAAGTCCTGCTTTCTGTTGCCAAACAATCACCTAAACTTTTCTCATCCCAGGATGTAATAGATCACCTCAACCATCACGATCTCTTTCCTACAGTTTAAATAATACCTCATCTAGAGGAGTCTTCTCACATTAGCTAAATCCAGCTGAATCCTAGTTAGTCTCTTTCATATAACATGTTTTTCTTTGTAGCACTAAACGTATGATATTTTATTGAGTTTATCTATAAAGAGTTTGGGGTTTGGGGGGCCAGAGCGTTGCACAAGCAGTAGGGCGTTTGGCTAGTACTCGCTAACCAGGATGGACCGCAGTTAAATCCCCCGAGGTCCCATAATGGCCCCCAAGCCAGGGGCGATTTCTAAGCACATAGCCAGGAGTAACCCCCTGAACATCACTGGGTGTGACCCAAAAACCAAACTACAACCCCTCCCCAAAAAAAGTTTGGGGTTTTTTGTTTTGAAGCCACACTTGGCATTGCCCAAGGCTTACTACTACTCTGTGCCCAGGGATCACTCCTGGCAGAGATCAGGATACGTGCTGGAAATTGAACCCAGGTCAGCCATATTCAAGGATTCAAGTTGAATATTCAAGTTTCCACCCACTCTACAGTTGTTTCAGTCCCTGAAATATTTTACTGGATGCTAACAATTGCTGGACATGACACTATAATGCTTTTCCCAAATAAAAACGCGTGTTAAATAACTACCATCACACAAATTGAGGCTAATGTTCCAATCTGAGGTATATTAAAATATAGGGAAAACTGTGTCTATATGGCATGAATGTTGGTGAGAACATCAAGTCTGTATGTGTACAAAAATCTGTGTACTTCACTCATCAAAGTACCCCATGTGAGGGTGGTGACCTGTATTATTTCTCCTACAGAACAAGCTATTAGCATATTGTGGAGCACATGCTACATGTTTATTGAATAGGTAAACAGCTGGATGGCCATATGGCTACAAAGCTACCTCGTGGATGAATCACAGATTCTGTGAAAAGGTCTGAGTTCCATTTATATTTTGGCATACTGAAAATGATCATAATTGACTATAATAGAAGATAAAAATTTTTTAAAGAATATCTCTGAAAAACTAGCCTTATAATCAATGCCTCTTTTAACATGTCTGTCAATGTTTCCTCAACTCTAATTTAGACAATTTTGTAAATTCATAGAATCTGATAATTGAAGAAAATCAGAGAAGAGATGTAGTTAAACTCTAATTTTCTTAGACACATACCACCTCAACTTTCCAAAGGAAAGATTAAAATAGACACTCTTTCCAGCCCATTCCAGCTACTAGAGTTGGTTGGATGATTAAAAAAAAAAAAAAGTTAGTATTTTTGCAGAACTGAAGTGCACAATTTATTCCACATTGTCTGCTTTGTTTTTAAAAATAGAAATGGGAGAAGAGACTACACAGTTAGCCATTGCTTAAACCAGCGTTTTTCAACCACTGTGCCTTGGCAGTCTAGTGTACCTTGAGATATTGTCTTGAGATATTGGGAAAAATTCCAATTTCATTCGCAACATGTGGCTTCAACTCACAAATATACCAATCGTTAGATTATTTCATAATAGAGTAATTATAAAATAATTTCTTTATGTTTATTTGATTCCTATTCAAAGTTATTACTTTTTATATAGTCAATATAGGCACAGAGTTACATTTTTTTACGTTTTCTGATGGTGATGTGCCTCTTGATTTTTTTTCATGAAAAAAGTGAGTCTTTGCACAAAAAGGTTGAAAAACATTGGCTTAAACCATAAAGCCCTGTGAATTCATTTTTATAAATTAGATACATTTTCTTAAATTCATGGAGACGTTTTACCACTGAAGTGAAAATCTGATAGTTCTGTAAACCATGGGAAAACTCTCTTTGGGACACCCAAAAAAAGTATTACTACCTCTTTATTTGGAACCTCATTAGTTTGGCAAAGTGAAAATGCTCTTGGTGAGAACCCAGTTCTCACTCAAAAGACACTGTTTTTCAGCCTTCACCTACATGGTGCAAAAAATACATATTAATAAGTGATTCGGTTGTAGTAACAGCAAAAGATGTGCACTTTGGCATTCTCCAAAATGAGGTACAGTTTGTGGAATCCTGGCCCTTTCTTCTTATTTCAGTTCAGAAACCATTGAGGACAGTAACAGCGGAATCTAGCTTGCTAACATAATGGGGACAGGTTCAATGAAACCGGTGGGAAAAATTTCCAGGTTACTGGACCAGTTCATCAGAATGCTAATTAAAGCAGAGAATTATTTAAAACTTCCTCAGTATTCTTAGCTGAAAGAAACAATGACAGGAGAGCAATTCAAGTGTTTCTGCTCCTTTGCTTTTTTCCCCTAGGTGTGAAATTAGGCTTTGCCCTGTTAAATCAAAGTCAGTAACATTACAGAGTCATTTCCAAATTGATAGCTCAACCCAGAAGGTGGGTGTTTACTGGGAAGTCTCCAGAATTGGATCAAATTTTCAATTCAAATGAATAGAGCAACTATGCGTCCTGTGCCTCATAAATCTCCAAATTTAACTGAAGTCTGTTCTCTTCTTCCAGATGGCTAGTGGAGGAAGGGGGGGGGCAGGGGGAGGCAGCAGAATTAACAAGCAAACCCAGAAAACCACCATTCCTTTCTATTCTATGGCTCTTCTTCCAACCAACTTTAACTGAGGCTAACGTTACTAAACAGAATTAGGAAAACATTATTAAACTTTGAAAAGAATTAAATCAGAATCATCAATATAGTTGGCCAGAACTTATCTGGTGTTACCTCCCTGCCATGAGAAGTCAATAGCATTTATCTCCTCAGGGGTAGCTGGTGTCACCTCAGATCAGCAATTTTGTTCATATCTTTGGAATTTTATTGGATGGTGAATGGAGTCTGTCAGCCTCACTTCACTCTCTAGGGAAACTGTGTATAGATGTTAAAGAATGTATGTGAGGAAAGAGAGAAAAAAAAGCAAGAATTCAAACAGCACCTTTTCCCTTTTCCATTTCTAATGTGTTTGACAGCATAAAAAAATTAATTAAATTAGCTCATGAGACAGAAGTAGAAGCAGAAAAGATATGCAAGGATAACTGGGAAAGATTTAAGTGCTACCTTGACTTCTACTTGCTTCTTAAACTGGTCTAACTATTTAAGTCTTCTTTGGAGAAGCTCTACATTTTTTACACTTATTTAAGCTTTTTTCGTTGTTTTTGTTTTTGTTTTTGGGTCACACCCGGCGGTGCTCAGGGGTTACTCCTGGCTGTCTGCTCAGGAATAGCTCCTGGCAGGCACGGGGGACTGTATAGGACACCAGGATTCGAACCAACCACCTTTGGTCCTGGATCGGCTGCTTGCAAGGCAAACGCCGCTGTGCTATCTCTTCAGGCCCTATTTAAGCTTTTCTTTTACTTAGATTTCCACCATTGTTAAATCTTTTAAGCTAAGGAGCCAGAGCTTTAAATTTTCTTCCAAATTATTATTATTTGGGGGGGGGGTCACACCCGGCAGCGCTCAGGGGTTACTTCTGGCTCCACGCTCAGAAATCGCTGCTGGCAGGCTCAGGAGTACCATATGGGATGCCGGGATTCAAACCATTGACCTTCTGCATAAAAGGCCTTACCTCCATGCTATGTCTCCGGCCCCTAATTATTTTTTTAATTTAATTTTGTTTAGATAATCAGAAAGCCATTTCACTCTTTCTTCTGCTTTATTTCTTATCTTCATCTCTTCAAAGCTTTCTTCTCTATATTATCTGAGAAATCTTCACTGCTCTCATGAAACTGTATATGACAGATAATTAAAAATCAGTTTTAGATCAAAGTGAAAAAAAGTGACAGAATCACATGTTTACAAGCATATGGAGCACATGCAATGTCATTCCAGTTCTCATGCAAGATGGAACAACTACTCCTAAAAACTAGCTATCTCTATTAAGATTGAATATATCCATATTTTATAACTAAGGACTTTACTTGTAGAGAAACACTCAACAGAAATGTATATACAGATTTCCCCCATTGTGTGAAAGTATAATATTCCTATGAAACCTTTTTTGAGCCAAAATGTAAGAGTAAGAAGTTGTTATTAATTTATAAGAAAAAAATTCAGCATTCTAAATTATATCCATAACTTATATGGATATATTTTAGCATTCTAAAACCCAAAAATATTCCACCAGATCAAACAACACAAATACCAACATACTGTAAAAGCAGAAATGGAAATAAATATTAAACCTGTATAAAGTAGTTCTCAAGGGAATAGTTTAGTGGGGCCATGTTGTTTGCTTCTTGCCATTGTCATAAATACAAAACTTTAATGTCTTTCAACTAAAAAAAATACTAATATATATATTTTATAAAAGCAGAGTGGCATAATAGAACCATTTTTAAAGTTGGGAGTCCCATGGACAAGAGATATTTATAGCAGGTAAGGCACTTGTTTTGCACACAATTGACACACACAACTGACCTGGGTTTAATCCCCAGCATTATGTATGACAGGGGTGGCAGCTCTCGGCCAAAATGAATGCGGCTCTTTGCCTCTTCTCATTCTTTTATATACTGTGGCTCTTTGCCAAGTTTGGATTTTGTTCTGCTGCTTCTGAGGAGAGATCTCCGAGCATGGAGATCCGTCCCAGGCTGCGTCTTCTCGTCTCCCATCCCTCGGAAACAATTGCAGGGACCAGCCAGCGGGGGATCCATGTGTCACATGTTGGGTCACATCTCGTCGTTAGTGCTTAGTGTGGAGAACGCAGCACACCCTCGCCATCACAGCAGGATTTTGACCCTCACTCAAAATGGCAAAATGCAATATGTGTTTAATATATTATTGTTAAAATTAGATGCTTTTGTGTGAGTGTTTGTCTGTTTTGGAAGGTCCCTGCGTGGTGTGGCTCTCTGACTCTCACAGTTTAAAATTTTGGCTCTTTGTGTATAACTTGTTCGCCACCTCTGATATATGGCCTCCCAACCACTGTAGGAGTGACCCCTGAACAACGTTAGAAGTAAACCCTGATTACAGCTAAGTGTGATCCCATAAAGAAATAAAGACATAAGTAGACAGATAAACAGCTGATAGTCCAATAAATATGCATAATACATATAGAAGAATGTTCATTGCAACATTGTTCACAACAGCAAAACATTGAAAATTGTTCTAATTAGTACACTACAACAGAATTTATGGAGCTGGAGCGATAGCACAGTGGTAGGGTGTTTGCCTTGCATGCGGTTGACTGAGGACAGAATGCCGTTCAATCCCCCCATGTTCCATATGGTCCCCAAGCCAGGAGAGATTTCTGAGTGCATAGCCAGGAGTGACCCCTGAGCATCACCGGGTATGGCCAAAAAAAAAAAAATTTAGGGTTTACTCCTAATAAATATCAAAATAAATTATTGTTTTACACACCATAACTGAATTTCAAAGCCACCATGTTGAATGAAAGCAAGTTAGAAAAATAGAAGGAATAAATACTACTAAGGGAAAAATAATTAAAGAAGTTGGAAAAATTATCTAGGATAATAAAATGTCAGAGTAATGCTCATCCAGGGGAATGACTTAATAACAGGATCTGAAGGAAGTTTCGGGGTTGTTGGTAAGGCAATATTCTGAAACAGGATGTTCTTTGCCTGGGTGTGTTCTTTTTCTAAAAATACATATAATTTTTATTTTTTTGGAAGGGTTGGGCCAAACCTGGCAATCCCCAAAGCTTAGGAATCACTCCTGGTGATGCCTATAAGACTACATATGATACCAGAAATCAAGCTCTATCTCTCTAATCCTAAAAAATACATGAAATTTAAGATCTGTCCATACTATAGAATTTGAGTGGTATTTTAAAACTGAATTCAAGGGGCCGGGCGGTGGCGCTAAAGGTAAGGTGCCTGCCTTGCCTGCGCTAGCCTTGGACGGACCGCGGTTCGATCCCCCGGTGTCCCATATGGTCCCCCAAGCCAGGAGCAACTTCTGAGCACATAGCCAGGAGTAACCCCTGAGCGTTACTGGGTGTGGCCCAAAAACCAAAAAAAAAAAAACAAAAAAACAAAAAAAACTGAATTCAAGCTCCCAACCAATTTTTCCAACACCATTTGTTGAAGTGATTTTCCTTGGCCCACTTTATACTTTTTGCTCCTTTATGGAAAATTAACTGTCCAGGTACCTGAAAGTGTCTCAGGGTTCTCAATTCTATTCCCTTGATCTGAGTCTATTTTTATTCCAGTACCACATTGTTTTGATTACTATTGCTTTAAGGTACAGTTTGAAGCTGGAGACAGAAAAGCTTCCCCTCTTTTCCTCTTTATTATTTTGGCTTTGGGGGACATTTATTACTCTATATGAATTTAAACCATATTTGACCTTTGTCTTTAAAAAGTGCCATGGATATTTTTGTTTATTCTTATTTTGAGTTCAGACAGACGATACTCAGGGCTTACTCCTAACTCTACATTTAAGAATCCTGGTGGTGCTCAGGAAAACAAATGGGATGTTCGGGTTGAACCTAAGCTAGATATGTTCAAGGCAAGTGTCCTCCCTGCTGTACTATTGCTTTGGCCCCACCATGGGTATTTTTATAGGGACTATAAAATATAAAAATGTGTATAGTACATTGAACACATTGCTATTTTACCAATATTATTTATTCCAATCCATAATCAAGGAGTATGTTTTACCATTTCCTTCCATCCCCTTTTATTCTTTTAAAAGAAGTTTATCGTTTTCTTTGTCTAAGTTTTTCACCTCTTTTGTTAAGTTGATTTTTGGGTACTTGATTTTTCTATGAGGTTTTTATTTTTCTCTCTCTTCTATTTTATTGATTGCATATACTAAAGCCATGGATTTCTGCATATTAATTTTATAGCCTGCCACTTTACTATACAATTCTATTACAAAGGAGACTTTGTAAAGTCTTTAGGGTGTCCTAATATGTTATTATTTTTTCATAATTCATTAACTTGCTTTCTGGATTCTCTACTGTAAGAAGATTTTTATATTCATATCTTAGCTATTTTCAAAGTACTGTACTTTAATAAACTGTACAATTCCTAAATTTCCCCCTTTTTTGTACAATTTAAGATTTGACCTATCATCTAAATGACCTTGCTAACATTAATTTAACTCATAACATAACAGTATATTGAAAAACTTGTAGCTATAGTCCTAAAGTAAAAATTGCCTAGAGTAATAAACTAATAACTTAAAGTGGATAAAGCAATCATCATAATTAACCAAATTCAATAATTGAAATACAGAAGTTATGTGTCTATCTTCTAGTAATTTGATAAAACTTCCTGAATTATGTTTCCCTAGAAATAAGTTAAAGGATAATGGTTGGCAGAAAAAGTGAACATATAATGATGATTGCTAACTTTAATTAACTTCAGATCCCTTCATGTAGACACTTTCCCTGCTGCCTGTTACACAGCAATATCATGCTGTTCTATTTACACAGGGTGCCACACCTTTGTTTACCTGTCCTCATGCTCTATTTAGCTTTTTCCAATAAAACTTCAATATTGACAGCTTAGTGTCAACTCTGAGCTCAGATTTTGTATTCATGCAAGGTTGTTTTTCCACAAGTTACTTAAGACATGAACCATCCCAGTAGAATTCAACATTCTGTAATAATAAAAAAATAAGTCACAATTAATGTTTTTTGACAGTGCAATGCACTTTATTACATATATTGAAATACAAATGTCTATCTGAAATTGAGTAGAAATGACACAGATCACTTAGACTTTTAGACAAAGCCAAGGAAACAGTGGACCTGCTGGCAAAACATACATTCTTCAAAGAAAAACATAAGAGAAACCATGTAAAATAGAGATCTGCAAGGCATTTGAATTTCAGAATGAAGTTTTTCTCTTTACTGTCCTTTATATACCAACTAATGATAATGATAATCTAAGGAAAATACTTTTCAAAGAAGTTTTCTATAGATGTGCTTCTTCAAAATAATGCTTGTATATCCAAAGACAAGTGGAATTCATCTTTTTTACAATTGCCCTTAAACTGGTTCTCCAGTTTAAGATACTTACACAGATAACTCAAAATTTCAAAACTGGGGACCAGACAAAAAGAATTGGGGGTAAAAATATTGCCTTGCACATTGCCAAACCCAGTTTGGCCCCCAAACACTGTCAGGAGTGGTTCCTGAATGTAGAGCCAGGAATAAGTCTTGAACACTACCAGGTGTGACCTTTCCCCTCCAAACTTTCCCCTCAAAAGCAAACTGCTTTCATCCTAAGAATTTATATACAGGCCTCCAGACATCCCAAGCTATCACCAAAGCCCCACGGATGCACAGGAAAGAAAGGCCAGTGAGAACAACCTAAACTCCCCTCCCCACAACACATCCTTGCGAACCCTAGCTCAGCAGGGTAGGATGCAGGGACCACTGGGTCACCCCTAAAATTCAGAGCAAGCTCAAAACAGCACTTCCCCCACCCTTCCACCTCCCGAACTCCCAGCCTTCATCACCAAATCCCCAGCCCTCACAGGAAAGAAAGCCCATTGACTCTCTGCCCCACAAACGTCGCAGACACTTCAGCTTATACCAAATGGTTCTAGGCAGAACAGGCCTAATGTTTCTTTTCCTTTGAAAATATACAGCCACCCCAAACCAGAAGAACAACCCAACAAATTAGTGTACAACGTTTCTTTCATACTTGGGTAATCTCGATTACCTAGAATAAATAAACTCCAAAACAGATATTCCTCCAACCACCTCTTATACAATTAACAGACCACTTTTTTTTAAACATAGGCAAAACACTCCAAGACTTAGACCTCAAAAAAGTCTTTGATGATAGTAAGCCAATGGCAAGACCTATAGCTTTAAATGTAAATAAATGGAACTACATCAAACTGAAAAGCTTCTGTATGGAAAAAGAAACACGGGCTAAAACTAGAAGATAACTAACAGAATGGGAAAAAACTTTTTCACTCAACACATCAGATAAAGGTTTGATATCTAGGATATACAAAACACTCACAAAGGTTAGCTCCACAAAACCTTAAAAAAAAATCAAAAAGTGAGGAGAAGAAATAAACAGACACTTCTCACAGGAAGACCAAAAGATGGCCAACAGGCACATAAAAACATGTTCTTCATCACTAGCATAAAGGAAATCCAAATCAAGACAACAACAAAGGTACCATCTTACACCAGTGAGGATGGCACATATCAAAAATAATGAGAACAATCTCATAAGAAAGAACTCTCATACACTGCTGTTGGGAATGCTCCCTGGTCCAACCCCAATGGAAAATAGTATGAGGGTTCTCGCTAAACTCAAAATTGAGTTGCCATATGACCCAGTAATCCCTCTCTTAGGTATCTATCTTCAGGATAGAAAGACATTCATCCAAAAGTATGTATGCACACGACTATTCATTGCAGCACTCAGTATAGCTAAGACTTGGAATCAACCTATATGTCCAACAGCAGATGAGTGGATCATGAAGATGTGGTACATATACACAATGGAATACTATATAGCAGTAAGAAATAATACAATCATGCAATTTGTAGCAACATGAATGAAACTAGAAAATATTACATTACATGAAGGAAGCTAGAAGAAGAATAAATACAAAATGATATCACTGATATGTGGTATTTAGAATAACTCCATGAAGAAACGCAATGGTCTAAAGCAGGGGTCTCAAATTCGCAGCCAACGGGCCATTTGCGGCCCTTCATACAACATTTTCTGGCCCGTGGCTGGCCTTCAAATATCGCAGTATTCGCGATTATTCACTTACCGAATAATCGCAATAAAAATCACATTAGTAAGAAAAAAACTGCATTAATAATTTGCATACCCCGAGCAGTTCCGTTCGGGGTATGCAAATGTTTAATAAAATTTTTTGCAATTTTTTTCTTACTAATGCGATTTTTTTATTGCAAATATTCGGTAAGCAAATAATTGCGAACACTTTGTGCCTAGCGCAGACGTCATTTTCGCTGCTTCTGCCCACTGTCCCTTGCATTATCAGAGGCCTAAGGGAGAGAAGTTTATTACAGAATTAGATTTTGTCATACCTTCATCATGACTTCATCAAAGCCTGCTGTGAAGAGAAAGATTGATGACAAGCACAGACAATTTCAGGAAAAGTGGGAGACGTAGTATTTCTTTGTTGAGCACAGGGGCATCCGCACATGTCTTATTTGCTCAGAGAAAGTTGCAGTGCACAAGGAATACAACTTGTAACGCCATTATTCAACTAAACATGCTGAGGAATGTGCAAAATATCAAGGAAATGAGAGAGCCAAGTGGATTGCCAGTCTTAAAGCATGTCTAATGAGGCAACAAGATTTCTTCAAGAAAGCAACCAAAGAGAATGTTGCATCATTCGAAGCTAGTTACATGGTTAGTGACATGATTACTAAGGCAGGGAAACCATTCACAAAAGGAGAGTTTGTTTAAAAATGCATGTTACAGGCTGCAAGTATATCTGTCCGGAAAAGAAAGGTCAGTTTAGCAAAATCAGTCTTTCTGCCAACAGTGTGGCAGAGCACATTTCTGACATGTCAAGTGACATTTATCATCAACTGTGTGAGAAAGCCAAATGTTTTGATGCATACTCAGTTGCTCTTGACGAGAGCACAGATATAACAGACACTGCGCAGCTCACAATTTATGTCCGTGGTGTTGATTGCAATTTTAAATTGACAGAAGAGCTGCTCACAATAATTCCAATGCATGGCCAGACCACCGCTAATGAGATATTTTAGCATCTGTGTGATGCCATTGAGAATGCAGGTTTGCCATGGAAGAGGTTTGTTGGAATAATAACTGATGGAGCACCATTGATGACTGGGAGGAAAAATGGACTGGTGGCACTTGTTCAAAAAAAACTTGAAGAAGAGGGTGTAGAGAAGGCAATGGCTCTTCACTGCATTATTCATCAGCAGGCCCTTTGCAGTAAATGCCTGCCATGTGACAATGTGATGTCTGTTGTTGTGAAATGCATCAACCAAATCAGATCCAGGGGCTTAAAGCACAGGAGGTTCTGTGCTTTTTTAGAGAAAATGGAGTCAGAATATGGAGATGTGCTCTATTTCACCGAGGTATGTTGGCTCAGCAGGGGAAATGTCCTGAAAAGATTTTTTGAGTTGAGAGAAGAAGTGAAAGCCTTCATGGAGAAGGATGGGAATGCTGTTTCTGAGTTGAGTGATCACAAATGGCTCATGGACTTAGCTTTTCTTGTTGACATCACACATAAGCTGAATGTACTAAACAAGATGTTACAAGGTCTGGGGCAGCTTATCAGTGCTGCCTATGACAACGTGAGAGCATTCTCCACAAAATTTGTGTTATGGAAATCCCAGCTCTCTCAGACAAACCTTTGCCATTGCCCAGCATGCAAGGAACTTGTGGATGCAGGCATTACCGTTCAGTGGCAAGAATTACGTTGATGCTATTTTTAAGCTAAAGAAGGAATTTGATCACAGATTTGCAGAGAGCAAAAAAAAAAAAAGCACAGAGCCACTTTCCAAATTTTTGTGGATCCCTTTTCCTTTGATGTGCAAGATGCCCCTCCTGTGCTTCAAATGGAGCTCAGTGACCTGCAATGCAACTCTGATCTCAAAGCCAAGTTCAGGGAGATTAGTGGAAAAGCAGACATGCATGAGGAATTTTTGAGAAAATTGCCCCCCAGCTTCCCTGAGCTTTCCTGAATGTTCAAGTGCACCATGTGCCTTTTTGGGAGCACATATTTGTGTGAAAAGTTATACTCCACATTGAACTTTAATAAGTCAAAGTTCAGGTCTAGACTTAATGATGATCATCTTCAAGCATACTGAGGGTCTCCACTGCTTCCTCTCTAAAGCCAAATGTGGTTCAGATTTGTGAGAAGAAGCGCTGTCAAGTCTCTGGCAGCAAGGAATAGGCAAAAGATGCCATGTTCAGAACTGTTCATGATCTTCACTCAATGTTCTATTCATGTTCAGAAGAAATAATTTAAACTGTTAATAATGACGTTTGAGGACTTTTTTTGTGTGAAATCCTTATGCGGCCCTGCCTCACCCTGACTTTGCCTTCTGCAGCCCCAGGTAAATTGAGTTTGAGACCCCTGGTCTAAAGGGTAGATACTCTGAACACCATAGGTGTCTGGGTATAGCAAGGAGAAAGGAACAAATCAAGTGGAAGAGGAGAAACACAAAGCCTTTACTCTCTCTTTTTTTCTTTCTTTCTTTCTTTGTGTGTGTGTGTGTGTGTGTGTGTGTGTGTGTGTGTGTGGTTTTTTTTGGCCACACTGGCAGCTCTCAGAGGTTACTCATGGCTCTTCATTCAGAAATTGCTCCAAGCAGTCTCAGGGGACCATATGGAATGCTGAAATCGAATCCGAGTTTGTCCTAGGTCAATCACATGCAAGGCATGTGCCCTACTGCTGTGCTATCACCCTGGACCAATTTATTCTCTTTTATACTACAAAGAACCCTGCAACAATGGAAACAGCTGTTTAGACTGAACAGGTATCCAATCAACCTCTCACTACAAAGGCCTATAATAATGTTCTAATGCTTTTATCCACAGAAACAAATGCAGAATATGATTGGAAGCCAGAGGCTCCCACTGTATGTTTTAGAGCCTTCATTTTATTATGTATAAAATAACTCTTCAGCTTCTTTGTCCACAAAGGGTTTTGAAGATATAGATTGTACAATTCAGTGCTCTTATGATATTAGACTCCAAATACAGATCATTATGACAATGTCTTGACGAAATACTTCAATGTTTCCATTTTCTTTTGATTATGTCTGCTACTATGATCTAAAATGCTTATGTCAATAGAGACCACTGAAATAGGGAACTGCACACCATAGACTTCTGTTACAGGCCCCACTTATTGAGCATGTCTTTGCAAATTATTGCTATTTTTCCTCTTTTTTTCTTTCTTTTAAACATTTATTTATTAATTTAGATTTTGGAGCCACACCTAGCAGTGTTTAGGGGTTACTCCTGGTTCTGCACTCATAAATCACTCCTGGCAGGCCCAGGGGATCACATGGGATGCCGGGAACTGAACCCGGGTCCATCCCAGGTCAGCTGCACACAAAGCAAACACCCCACCTGCTGGACCATTGCTCCAGCCCCCCACCTTTTTTTCTTCTTCAATTCAAGCTATGTTACTATTATACCATAATTCCCACATTTTCAGGAAAGGAACCTTGATGAACAAGATATGGTGGATGATACTAGATGTGGTAGACTCCTCTTATAGAGTTCACTACCATATTGCTCAGTACTCTGGAAGTAAAAATGATGGTAATTTTTTTTGTTTTTTTTTTTTGTTTTTTGTTTGTTTTTTTTTTTGGTTTTGGGGTTATCCCAGGTAGCACTCAGGGGTTACTCCTGGCTCTATGCTCAGAAATTGCTCCTGGCAGGTTCAGGGGACCATATGGAATGCTTGGATTCAAACCACCGACCTTCTACATGCAAGGCAAATGCCTTATTTCGATGTTATCTCCCCAGCCCTAGAAGTGAAAATGATGTTTTTCCTAAAATGCTCCATGTACAAGCTAACCCCAAAAGCTTCATTTAGCAAAGTTCACCCCTGCCATTAATGAAGTGCCTAGAAATTGGAAAACCACTCCCCTCTGATGTGCCAGCCCATTTATTTATTTATTTTGGTTTTGGGTCACACCCAGAAGCACTCAGGGGCTACTCCTACCAGGCTCGAGGGACTACTGGGATTCGAACCATCATCCTTCTGCATGCAAGGCAGATGCCCCATCTCCATGCCATCTCTCCAGCCCCTTTAATTAATTTTTAAGCTCTTTGACCCTCTCATGAGGGTCAGGCCTCCAATTACAACATATGAATATATCTCTAAAGTTTCTACATAAGTGAATGTGAGTATGTATGCAGTGGACTCCTCTATGTTCGCTTAATCTGCATTGTATATTATATATTATCCCTCCACCTCCTCCCCCATTCACCACCTTACAAAACTCCTATCTTCTCACCCCCTCAATCCTAATCTGCTATCTTTTCCTATTTAAACCTCCTTACCCTCAGTTCTTAACTCCTCAAGAACCAAGACTGTCCCTCTGCCCCAATAAGCTGCAACCTGGTTCCCAAAGCAAAAGGACACCCCCCCTGAACCTTCCATCTTTCACTCCAGCAAAATGCTGCAGTTTCTGCTCCTGATGATTCATTCTATGTGGCCATTTTTCTCCCACTTCCCTTCAATGTGGACTGTTGCTTGCTGCCAGATTCAGCTACAGAGGGGCCCCAGCTCTAGGACAATACCTGATACCTTACTGTTGCAAACCATTTCTCAGACTCCACAAGATCACAGATGTGAGGCCGGGAGAGATAGCGCAGTGGCGTTTGCCTTGCAAGCGGCCGATCCAGGACCAAAGGTGGTTGATTCGAATCCCGGTGTCCCATATGGTTCCCCGTGCCTGCCAGGAGCTATTTCTGAGCAGACAGCCAGGAGTAACCCCTGAGCATCGCCGGATGTGGCCCAAAAAACAAAAACAAACAAAAAAAATCACAGATGTGGGACAAAAATATGCCCTGGATCTTATTGCCCCCTCAGACTATCTTAGAAGACTTAATGGGAATATCTATATTTTCTCTGTATGTTTATTTCCTTAATAGTTATAACTCTTATGGTGCTTATTTCCATATGTAAAGGTAGCTTCCTCCATTACCCCCCTTTTACTGCTTGTTTTGATTCTCCTTACTCAGAAATTCTAGTAGAACAGTCTTGCTTGGGATAAGAGTACAGGTCAAAATCAGGGTGCAGATATTGGATAGCTTGTTATTTTTTACCCCCAAATGTGCCAATATTATAATATGTCATCATTCTTTTTTGCATAGGCACATTAAAATGGGGGAAATCTTAAATACAGAAACAAGTTCTTATCTAATAGGGATAAGAACCCATAAATTTTATTATACAGGGGCACCTTCCATCCTGAATATTTGTCATGGGGACTCGACTTGACATCAACCACCTGACTCTAAAACCCAGATCCCAACCTTAGAACTGACACAGTTCTATTAACCAGCACTAGGAATCAAATTCCCCTGGTGGGAGGCTAATATCCCTCTATCTCCAACTTGTGCCAGGGTAGGTTTATAAGACACCCTGATGATGAGAAAACAGCAACAACTTGATCTAAAGGCAGGTTGCACTACCTCATCACCTAAATGTGAGATGAAATCAGAAGACCCCTTATCCTAAGATTGGTGCAATAAATATGATCACTGATTACAGAAGACTAACTACAGCAACCATGACTGAGGAGAACTTTTCCTGGGACCATAAAGAAAGACTCAATCCTAGGTTTCATTCTAGAATCTGTGCAAAAACCAAGATCTTTCATTACAAAGGACTGACTTTGACAACTGCGACTGAGCAGAACTTTTCCTGGCACCATAAAGAAAGACCTTGGTGTTTGACAACTAACGTGTCCAGAGCCTGTAGTTTGTCTCATGGCAGTAGGCTTCAAGGGTAGAGACACCCTGTATCTCTTAGGCCAAGGGAATTTTCTTTCTAACTTCCCCCAATGTTTACTGCACCTTTGCAAAAAACAAAAAACAAAAACACTGCCACATCTGCCCCCCGTTTTTTTTCTTTTTCTTTTTTTCTTCTTTTTTTTTTTTTGTTTTTGGGCCACACCCAGCGATGCTCAGGGGTTACTCCTGGCTGTCTGCTCAGAAATAGCTCCTGGCAGGAACGGGGGACCATATGGGACACGGGGATTCGAACCAATCACCTTTGGTCCTGGATCGGCTGCTTGTAAGGCCAATGCCACTGTGCTATCTCTCCGGGCCCTTTTTTTTTTTTTCTTCTTTTAATTTTATTTATATTTATAGCTTCTAGATAGGGGCTCCAGCCCTTTCTTTTTTACAGAACCCTAAAACATGAAGCATCTTGTCTGCCTCATTTCCTATGTCTTACTACAAATTGTAAAAAAAAAATAAGTAGATGGGACCCACAGGCCAAGCGGTCTCAGGATCATTGAGTGGAAATTAAAAAAAAAAAAGGTCAGATATAAAATCCAAACTAAAGTCAACAACAATAGAATCAATAGATCCAAATTATAACAAGCTATACACAAAATAAACTGTTATACTAGCAATTCATGGAGCTAAGTATGAGGTATGGGATGCATGCTGAAACTATGGTGGAGAAAAGTCAACACTGGTGGTGGGAATGGCTCTAATTCACTGTCACTCCGTTCCTGAAATACAGCTGTGAAAGACTTGTAATTCACATTGGTCTTAATAAAAATAAAATAAAGGAATTTATGTACATACCTATGAATATATATTAAATATATACCTTTCATCTTATCCCTTCCCCCATTTATTGCTGCAAAAAACGGGGGTTGAGAACTTGGTTTCAGTGTGAAGCTCACATTATTTGCAGCATTGCCCTGGAATGACAGACTTGGTTGTTCTGCGGCTTACACCCTTGCCTGATGCTTAAGCACTTGGTTTTGGAATGCCAAAAAACCATCTATGAAGAGCTTAAAAGCCACATTTTAAGAGGAAACCTCAACATATGGGATGGGGGAAATTGGTGTGTCTGTGACTTCCGAACATGAACAGATTCTCAATGAACTCAGCATTTCCTGGGCTCCAGCAATTCTTCTTTTTCTCCCCCCAATATCTTTTAAATCTGTTCAGCTATTAGCTATGATTCTAGACAGTAAAACAGAATCACTTTTTCATGTTTCTAGTTTCCACTGTCAGATGTGCTTTTATTCAATTTTTGTTGTTTTTCTTTCTGGTTTGGTTTTGGTGTCCCACCAGGCGGTACTCAGGGGTTACTCTGCTCAGAAATTACGCCTGGCAGGCTCTTGAGACCGTGTGGGATGTTGGGGATCAAACCTATGTTGGTTAAGTGCAAGGCAAGTGCCCTCCCCCACTGTGCTCTAGCTCCAGCCCTCACTTTGATCCCTGCAGCCCTGTAAGTGACCTGTGCTAAGTAGATTCCCTTTGTGATTCATTCTGCTTTCTTATTCTTATTTTCCCATTTTCAGCTTCTCCTGACAATTATAACTCTCTCCTTGCATTCCTAGTATCCATGTACACCGTTTTAATTATTTTTTTTTGGGTGGGGGGCACACCCGGCAGTACTCAGGGGTTACTCCTGGCTATCTGCTCAGAAATAGCTCCTGGCAGGCATGGGGACCATATGGGACACCAGGATTTGAACCAACCACCTTAGGTCCTGGATCGGCTGCTTACAAGGCAAACGCTGCTGTGCCATCTCTCTGGCCCCGTGTGTACACCATTTTATGTTGCTCTTTGAGAAAAGGCAAATCGACTGGCTGGCATCTCCAAAGAAGTGGACACCAGGGATGATGAAACATGCAAGAGATTAGTTAAGAGGGACAGCAGTGAAATGAAGGAAAGACAAAGGGTAAGGAGAGCAAGTAGTCAAGGATGTGTCCCCACTGCCCACTGCAAGTGTGGAACTTTAAAAAAATAAAAAGCAGGGGCCGGAGAGATAGCATGGAGGTAAGGCATTTGCCTTTCTTGCAGGAGGTCATCGATTCGAATCCCGACGTCCCATATGATCCCCCATGCCTGCCAGGAGCAATTTCTGAGCCTGGAGCCAGGAATAACCCCTGAGCACTGCCGGGTGTGACCCAAAAACCACAAAAATCAATCAATCAATCAATCAATAAAAAAGTTCAGAAGATTCAGGAAGTCTTACTTCTACAGGGACAGGATGTGACTGGTTCCATCGATCAGATGCAAAGTGACTTTATCAAACCGTATAGCAGAAGCCCCGGGTGATCCTGCCAAGGGGTCAGGAACTGACAGCAACCCACCCTGAGCCACGAGGCCACCCGAGGTGGACTGTTGGAATGCTGACTGCGGATTCCCCCAGCAGTGTTCTCCAGCACAATTTATTTTGAAGAAAATGCCAAAATCAAGTCCCCACAACTGTCCTGGCCACGTGCCCATAAAGAGATACCCCCCCCCCAAAGTTTCACACTTAAATACATCTTTGTCATTTGAAACCTGTTTCTGTCATTTCTTCCCAAAAAACATGTTCTCAAACCTAACCTGCCAGATTCCTATTGCAATAACCAAGAATCACAAAGGTGTTTGGTGGCTGAATCATATTTGAATGTACCTCTTCCCCAGACTTCCCCCCATAGTCCCATGACAGCATTCACAGGTTAAGGAACTGTGTCTTCCCTACAACTGGGATATTGTATCTACAGCAACATATAATTGTTCTCGGCAATTTCCACTGCAGTACTTTGTCTTGAAAAGGAACCAGATAAAGCAAGAGAATCTCAGATTCTGCTTTCCCTTCTGTTTCCATGGACACAGGTTCTTAGCATTTTATATGAAATTCAGTATCTGTCACTTTCATTAAGTCTGTGCTTGGAGCTACTTTTGCTAACAGCTTAGCCTAATGCGGTAAAAATAATCAGGAACCAGCAAAGAAAACATACAGAAGGAGAAGAAATGAACCCCTTCGAAAGATGGATGTGGCCTCAGATCAAAATGTAGAAAAAGAAGAAATTCAAGGCAATAAAATGTTGAACAAATGCAAAGCATTTGGGGGAATCAATTAGTATGCAGTGGGGTGATTTGTTTCTAAGTTAGGATCAATAAAATATTCTTTTGTTATTGTTTTGTTTTATTTTGGGGCCACAATGATGTTTAGGGGTTACTCCTGGCTCTGCATTCAGAAATCATTCCTGGTAGGGTCTGGGGACTTATACTGGATGCTGAGGATCGAGCCCATATCAACTACATCTAGGCAAATGCCCTTCCCACTGTGCTATCATTCCGGCCCCAAATAAATGTTCCACTAAAAACATGACACATTGTAGGGTCAGAGAGATAGTGGAAGGGTTAAGGCCCTTGCCTTTCATGCCTCAAGTCCATATGAATACTTCTTGACATAATTCTTCAAACACTGCCAGGAATGATTCCTGAACACAGAGCCAGAAGTGATCCTTAAGCACGAAGCCAGGAGTAAGCCCTGAGCACCACGTGGTGAGACCTCTAAAGCTCCAGAAATTAAATTATAATTAACAGAAACCCATTCTAATGATTAACACTGTATCTGCCTCCTATTGACTCATACAAAGATGTGACTTTTTATCATCCAATTTCAGGACACTGGTCATCAAAACATTTGCCATCTTTTCCAAAGTAATGATTATATTTGATCTAATTGATTTGGGCATAGTCTACTACATCTCAGGTCCCTGGTCTGTCAGGTAGTTACATTTATACAATTTTATTTTTATCATTAAAATGCTTATTAAGGGGGCCGGGCAGTGGCGCTAGAGGTAAGGTGCCTGCCTTACCTGCGCTAGCCTAGACGGACCGAGGTTCGATCCCCCCCGGCGTCCCATATGGTCCCCCAAGCCAGGAGCGACTTCTGAGCGCATAGCCAGGAGTAACCTCTGAGCAACACTGGGTGTGGCCCAAAAACAAAAACAAAAACAAAAAAATGCTTATTAAGGACTTGCTTACTGAAGACTACAATAGGAAAAAGTTGAGCGAAGTTTATTTTTAAATAATAGCATAGACAAAAATATATGTTTGGGACCAGAATGATAATACAGTGGATAGGGCATAAGCCTTGTATATGGCCAACTTGGGTTCAATTCTGGACATCCCAAATGATCCCCCAAACTTAACAGAAATAACCTCTAACTGTAGAACCATCAGATATCCCTGAGTACTGCCAGGTGTTTCTCCAAAATAAATTAAAATACCATTTTGTTTTCTTTGGAGGCCACACCCAGGGATCTCAGGGCTTACTTCAAGCTCTGTGCTTAGGGGTCGCCCTTGGTGATGTTCCAGGGACCATATGGGGTGCTAGAGATCTAACCAGAGTCAGTCAGGTACAAGGCAAGAACTTTAACTCCTATACCATCATTTTGGTTCCCAAACAAAAAATATTTAAAGCTAATTTATTTGATTCTTGGTACTACAAAAAAATTATTATGAAAGGCATAGTACATTTTAAATAATTACTTATTTTGTTGAAATAACTATTTCACCAAGACAATACCATAAACTTAAAGTGATCAATTCTGTACTATCAGTATGCGGCAACCTTTATTAACTAACTTGTGTGGTACACCTAATTAGGTAAGGTCCACTCATAACAGTCTCCCTTTATTCCATCTGGATAATATTTTGTTTTTGCTATGTCAAATAACCTAATCACCAGCTTAAAATCCAACCTATTCCCAATCCTTCCTCTAGTGTGAAGGAACTATACAGGATCTGCACACTTAGGAGTGAAACTTTTAGAACCCATTTGACCACCAGGTTTCTAACTACCTCAGGTGTTTCCTTTTCTGGATAGAGTGGCAGATTTCTGATATAATTAAATTAATCATTCATCTAAATGCCATGAAAATAGAACATCAGTGTATTATAGTTAGCTAGATTTTTGTGCTATTGTTCATATAGATTTTGATTAAAGAGAACCATAGTATCTAAACATTTCTTTTATATTTTTTATCTAAAAAATTTATTGTAATTTCAGTTCTTTTCCCTATCTGCCTAGTTATTTTTCCTTTATGTTTTTGAGAATTTGCTCATGTGTATGCAGAATTGACAGAGAGGGTCAGGGCATACTTTTCCCTGTTTAGTCCTTCTTGAGGGGGCCACACTGGCAGTCCTCAGGGGTTACTCCTGGCTCTGCACCCAGAAATTGCTCCTGGCAGGCTCAGAGGATCATATGGAATCCTGGAAATTGAACCTGTGTTCGTTCTGGGTCGGCAGCGTTCAAGGCAAACGCTCTCCCACTGCTATTGCTCAGGCCCCTGTTTAGCATTTTTTATTAATCAGAAATATACTGCTGCATGACAGAAGAAAATGCTAGTCAGAAGAAAATTTTAATGTAAGGATCACTTCAAAATTTCTTTTCCAGGGTTAAAGAGATAATATAGCAGGTAGGGTACTTGTCTTTCATGTATATGCGCACACACACACACCAAAAAATATTAATAATTAATAAAAGATTAAGTAAGGAAAAAGGGAACTTTGCAAATATTGCAATTGATAGATTAGATTTGAACCAAGGCAGCAGAAATGAGAAAAGGTTAAGTTAGACTGTGAGGTAAGTTCTCACTAAAAAGAGACCAAAGAGGTGGCACAAGTGGTAGGGCGTTTGCCTTGCACAAGCTGACCTAGGATGAACTGTAGTTCAATTCCCCCCTTCCCAGGCATCCCATATGATCCCTCTCCTGCCAGGAGCAATTTCTGAATGCATAGCTAGGAGTAACCCCTGAGCGCTGCTGGGTGTGGCCCAAAAAAAAACAAAAAAGAAAGTTCTCACTAAAAAATTAAAATTATAACCTGGATAACAAAAGACAAAATTAAGGCCTGTCAAGAGAATAGCCTAAGAGAAATATTTTCAAGCAAAGGGATCAACAAGTAGAACAATTAAGAGAGAAAACAATTCAACCTTCATCACACTGGGAAGACAGAATCAGGCTATGTTGGAATCCAATGAAGGAAGGAGAGACAGAGTAAAGTCAGAGGGCAGAAGTCATGTGGGGTCTTGCAGTAGGTTAGTCATTCAATTATTGTGTTTCTTTCTTAGTGTAACTGATAATCATTGTAGGACTGACTGAATTAGAATATCTTTATTTTATTATTATTTTTAGTTCTGAAGAAGAGGCCCACACTGGGTAATTTTCAGAGATTATTTCCTGTGCTGTGCTCAGGAGTCACACCTGGCAGTGCCTGTTGTGCCACCAGAAAAAGGAATGTATTCCTGCTCCTTTGAGAAGGCCTCTATCAGGGATCTCAAACTCTCGGCCCACAGGCCATTTGCGGCCCTCCGTACAACATTTTGTGGCCCTGCCCTAGAGGAATCTTTTTTTGTTTTGTTTTGTTTTAGTTGTATGGGTCACACCCCACCAACGTTCAAGGCTTACTACTGACTTTGCACTCAAGGATCACCCCGACTTTGCCTCCTGCGGCCCTCAGGTAAATTGAGTTTGAGACCCCTGGTAGGTCCTTCATTGCATTGTTTGAACTTTCTCTAATTTTTGTAGGGCTGGCTTGAGGGCCATATCTGGCAGTACTCAGGGGCACAAGTAGTACAAAGGATCTGGCCCAGATCTCCAGCATGCCAAGCATGCTCCCAGCCTTTTGAGTTCTCTCTTCAGGCTTAGTTTGCCTGTTTATGGGATTTCATTTTTCAATCACTGTAGATGTTGTGTTATGATAGTATTTGACAGAATCTCATCAATATTCAGTGAGTATAACTGCAAGCAAAGATGTATTAGAGAAGCAATCAGTCAATTATTTGCACTAGTTAGTGTTTGTTTTTGTTTTTAAACTTGTCTTTCAAACAAATGGCATAATTCCTGTCTGCAGTTCTTTGAGATTAAAACAACTTAAAAGAGAACTGTCAAATGTTTAAATATTTTTCTCTGTGATGTTATGTATTAAACCACAAAAGAAATATAAAGTCCTAATAAATATGCTCTTTATTTCATAATTTGGTATGCCTTTTGTGCTTTTCAGAGTGGCTAAAGTTTATTAAAAATATACAGATAATATAGACATTTTATTTTACTAAGCAAAAAATCCAACATTAGCACAGCTATTTTGCAACTTCAGAAAAAAATTCCATTAATATAAGAAAGTCAAATTGACAGGATAAATAATAAAATAATAGTTTCTTTTCTTTCTTTTTTTTTTTTCTTCTTTTCTTTTTTTCTTTTTGGGTCACCCGGTGGTGCTCAGGGGTTACTCCTGGCTGTCTGCTCAGAAATAGCTCCTGGCAGGCACGGGGGACCATATGGGACACCGGGATTCAAACCAATCACCTTTGGTCCTGGATCGACTGCTTGCAAGGCAAACGCCGCTGTGCTATCTCTCCAGGCCCAATAGTTTATTTTCAACATTGTCCTTTAAACTAATTTTTCTAGCTAAATTCTGGACTATGTGACTATGTCTAACATATTCATTTTAGTTCATTTCATTTATTTTTTATTCAATTCAAGTCATTTTGTTCACTTCCAGTAGCTAGAATTTTAAATATTCGAATAATTTAGTCTGTACTACGATTTTTTTAATGGCAGGTATATAAATGAATTTCAAAATTCATACCTTCAAGCAGTATCAAAAATGAGGTTGTAGGGGCCGGGAAGGTGGCGCTAGAGGTAAGGTGTCTGCCTTGCAAGCACTAGCCAAGGAAGGACTGCGGTTCGATCCCCAGGCATCCCATATGGTCCCCCCAAGCCAGGGGCAATTTCTGAGCACATAGCCAGGAGTAACCCCTGAGCGTCAAACGGGTGTGGCCCAAAAACCAAAAAAAAAAAAAAAAAAAAAAAAAAAAACAAAAAAAAATGAGGTGTAGAAAATCTTTCTAAAAAATCTAAAATCAGGGGCCGGAGAGATAGTACAGTGGTAAGGCATTTGCCTTAGACGCAGAACAACAGTGGTTCAAATCCCAGCATACCATATGGTCCCCCGAGCCTGTCAGGAGTGATTTCTAAGCATTAGAGCCAGGAGTAACCCCTGAGCACTGCCAGGTGTGACCCAAAAAACAAAAACAAACTAACAAGCAAATCTAAAATCAGGGGCCGGAGCAGTGGTGCAAGCGGTAAGGTGTCTGCTTTGCCCGCACTAGCCTAGGACAGACTGTGGTTCGATCCCTGGGCATCCCATATGGTCTCCAAGCCAGAAGCGATTTCTGAGCGCATAACCCTGAGTGTCACCGGGTGTGGCCCAAAAACCAAAATAAAATAAAATAAAATAAAATAAAAAGAAAGAGAGAGAGAGAGAGAGAGAGAGAAGGAAGGGAGGGAGGGAGGGAGGGAGGGAGGGAGGGAGGGAGGGAGGCAGGGAGGGAGGGAGGGAGGGAGGGAGGGAGGAAGGGATGGAGGGAGGGAGGAAGGAAGGAAGGAAGGAAGGAAGGAAGGAAGGAAGGAAGGGAGGGAGGGAGGGAGGGAGGGAGGGAGGGAGGGAGGGAGGGAGGGAGGGAGGGAGGGAGGGAGGAAGGAAGGAAATCTAAAATCAAAATCAAAATACATTCTAAAACCTGTAATAGCAGAGCTCAGAATTAGGACAAGTTCCCTGGTGTAAATACTTCTACTTAAAGGTACTGAAGAATAAACATAGCAGCAGCAAAGGGCAAGAATCCTGGGGAAGTTTGAAACTCAGACTGAATTGTTCAGTATTTGGGGACTACAGTCCTCTTGGGAGCTGGTGCGAATGTCAAAGTAAGTTGCTGTGAAGCTAAGAAACAGAGCTGAAAAACTGGGATGACAAGCCAGAGTCCAGGGAAGCAAGTTAGGGGGCAGGAGCCAACAAAAATTTAGGGAGAAGAGCAGAGAGAGAGAGAGAACTAGAAAGTATACAAATATGCTCACATTTAATTGCTTTTAAATGATTGCAGCAGAACTTGGCATCATTCTTGTCTATGAGACTTATTGTAAACACAATCAGAAGTCTGAAGAAACCAATGTTGACTTCCTTAAATAAAAGTAATATCATAAGTTATCTTCAATTCTTCTGGAGTATAAGACAGAATAGACATAGTCAGGCACCAAAGAAATAGAATCACATAAATTAAAAGCAACAGAAAAAATAAGCAATATTCTCTGGTTCATTTAGCAGGTAGGCACTGGCCTTGCATATAGCCCATTCAAGTTCAAGCCAGGCACCCTACAAGACCCCTGAATCTGCTAGAAGTGATCTCAGAGCACAGAGTAGGGAGTAACCACCTCGAGCACTACTGGGTATGGCCAAAAAATAATAATAATAATAAGTTAAATGTCTTAGATTTATGATATCCAGTTTTTAAAATAATAATTGTACTGTTACTGACATCGAAGGAGATAAAAAAAATAATGAAGCTTGACTATTTTGGCAGCACACTAGAAATGATCAACAATGAGCCAAATAGAAGATCTATAAACTTTCCTCATCTTTTCCACTTCTGCGGCCATCCCAGTAGGACTTTGGGTAGGCACCTGTGAAGTGAAGTTTTTTGTTTGTTTGTTTGGTTGGTTGGTTTGGTTTGGTTTGGTTTGGTTTTTGGGTCACACCCGGTAGCACTCAGGGATCTCTCCTGGCTCTATGCTCAGAAATCGCTTCTGGCAGGCTCGATTCAAACCACCGTCCTTATGAATGCAAGGCCTGAGCAGCACCCCATCCTTGAGCCCCAGCACTAACTTTTTAGCCCCTCTGAGAGCTGATTGGTAGACCACCCCTATTTTTGTTTTGTTTTGTTTTCTGGGGTCAGACCTTGCAGCACTCAGAGGTTATTCCTGTCTCTATACTCAGAAATCGCTCCTGGCAGGCTCAGGGACCATGTGGGATGCTGGAGATCAAACCCGGTCAGCTACATGCAAAGCAAATGTCCTACATGCTTTGCTATTGCTCCAGCCTCATATATTTTTTAATAATTGAATGGGGGGGCTGGGGTGATAGCACTATGGATAGGATTTTTACCTTGCATGCAGCCACATGCAAAACAAATGCCCTACTGCTGTGCCACTGCTCAGCACTATTCTTGGACAAAATGATAACATGATTAGAAAATTCAAAACAACCTATATACTATTAAAATGATCATGGAGCCAAATAGACAGTTCAGGGAGTAGAGTGCAGGATTTGAATGCATAAAGTCTTCAGGTCTATGCCTGGCACTACACAGGCTTGTACCTAAATACCACCATATTACCAAGCCAGACAGAACATTAAAATATCAGACCCTGACTGCCAGCTGAATATCGCCAGTACTGATGCTTGACACTGGGCTCTGACAGGGACTCCTCCCAGCTAATCAATTAAGTTAATAGGTATTTTACTAGATAAATAAACCACAGGGAATCCAAAAGTTAATTGTATTTCTATGCACTAAAAACACCTTAAATCTTAAATAAATGAATGTTCTCCATCTTAATTCAATTTTACTGAGTTCAGGATTGATCTTAACTTGTTTTGAAAATTGTTACCCTTTTTAAGATCATTCCTAAAATATTAACAAGCAAATAAAAGATACAAACAAGGGAGTGCATCTGATAAAAAGGACAAGTGGGTCTTTATTTTCCAAAACCAAAGACAAAATCTCCACTAGCTCCAAAATCAAAATTTCCACGTAGTCCAAATTGAGCCAATTACAAGTGTTGACAAGGATCCTCTCTAATCCAAATGGGACAGAACGCTTTGCAGGATGGATCTATGGTCAAAGGTTGATCTTTCTTTGCCAACAGTTTATAGTCTAGCTATAGAAATGAAGATTGAATAGTGTGAAAAACAACATTAGTCTCTTTTGTTCATGTAGGCATTTATTCATTCAACAAGAGATGACTGTCTTGCTGTCAGGCACAAACCAAACATTATTTTTTGATAAATTAAAGTACAATATAATACAAAAGGCCTATTTCATGTTAAACAGAGAATTCCAATAAAGACACATAGGCCGCAAAGCCTAAAAGACAGGGTATTCTTTGTGGAGATGCAAGAATCGAGCCACCTTTCAATAATAGAGAGAACTATATAGAGTAGAAACAAAGGGATCGGGGCCGGGTAGGTGGCGCTGGAGGTAAGGTGTCTGCCTTGCAAGCGCTAGCCAAGGAAGGACCGCGGTTCGATCCCCCGGCGTCCCATATGGTCCCCCCAAGCCAGGGGCGATTTCTGAGCACATAGCCAGGAGTAACCCCTGAGCGTCAAAGGGTGTGGCCCAAAAAACAAAAAACAAAAAAACAAAAAAACAAAAAAAAAGAAACAAAGGGATCAGTGGATATGGTATGTTCATGCATTCAATCTCACTGAACCAAAAGTTAAGTGAAATTAAAAGACACCAGAAGTTAAATTAGATAAAATAAGAATAAATTTCATTTTGAATTTAAAAGCCCAACTGAGGAGTAGAATAAAGAGATAGTACAGTGGGCAGAGTATTTGCTTTTGCATGTGGTGAACCCCAGTTCAGTCTCCAATACCACTAATGCTCTCCTGAGCACAGAGCCAGGAGAAAGTAAGGTGTGACCCCTCACCCCCAAAATATCCTAACAGAAAATCTAGAACGTATACATTATGTTAATGGGGATGAGTTGTAGGCTTTGATACATGAAAAATGTTAATTATGCCCATAATTACCTTCACTCTCCACTTCCAAAAGATGACAAGTTATTCACTGAGTATCTATTTTAAGTAGAGGAATATGATTATTAGAAGCACAGATACCAGGACTCAGATACCCTATTTGAACCTGCATCTAATTCCAAAACCATAAGTGACCTCATAGAAAATAGAAAGATAATATTACCGCTTCAAGATTCTTATTAAATCTAAGTAAATTCATCACTTTATAATCATACTAATACCTGACAGAAAGCAACACTATATTACTTAGATATAATAATAAGTATTGTAATTTGTTTTATGTCCACTATTACTTTAAAAACAATATTTTTAAGGGACTGGAGAGATAGCATGGAGGTAGGGTATCTGCCTTGCATGCAGAAGGACGGTGGTTCAAATCCTGGCATCCCGTATGATCCCCTGAGCCTGACAGGAGTGATTTCTGAGCTTAGAGCCAGAGGAAGCCCTGAGCGCTGCCAGGTGGGACCCAAAATCCAAAAATTAATTAACTATTTAAATTTAAAAAAATAAAATTAAAACAATATTTTTAAGTGACTGCCCTCAAAACCCTTACAATTTTAGGGCTAAGCAATAGTATAATAGGTAGGGTATTTGTCTTATATCCAGAAGACTCCATGTTTAATCCAGGTTTACATCCAGGTTTGATCCCGATATCTCAGATGGTTCGAGTGTCCACCAAAAGTAATTGCTGAGTGTCCACCAAAAGTATTTGCTGAGTTCAGAGTCAGGAATGACCTTGAGCAGGTCTTCACCCACCCCCCCAAAAAACTTACAATTTTGGACCAAAGATAGTACAGCAGGTAGGGTGCTTTTCTTGTATGTAGGAAAGCAAGATTTGACCTTCCGGCATCCCTTATAGTCCTCAAAGCATTGCCAGGCGTGATTCTCTGAGTGCAGAGACAGGAGTAACTCTGAACCAGGTATGACCCAAAGAAAAACAAACAAACAAACAGAAAAGTAAATAAACCTTACAATTTTCTCTTGATTGGAAGGGAATTGGGAACATTGCCACTCAAGTATATGATAAAAAGTACTTAAGAAATAGTTATATATCTTTAGGCTTCAGTTGATCAGACATTGGTTATTCATCTCTGAAACTTGGATCCCATCTTTGGAACCAGCCTGATTTTCTGCAATAGCACCAGGAATAGAACTTTTACTGGGGAAAGCCTTAATACTGCCTGGCATCACTTGCTCCAGTGTGTATTCATATGGCACCCTGATGACTTGAAAACAGCAAGAACTTGCTTTCAGGGCAGATTTCCTGCATCGCCACCCAATGATGATGAGATGAAACCAGAAGACACTCCATGACACCCTGACTTTGACATATGATCTGTGCAAAAAACAAGATCTCTAATTACAGAAATCTAACTAAGACAACCATTGTTGAGAAGAAATTTTACTGAAACCATAAAGAAAGATTTGGGGATTAGACAACTTAGTATGCCTGGAGCCTGTGGTCAATCTTATAAAAGGATGCTTCATGGGTAAGGTCTCCCTGTTTTTAGGCCAAAGTTCTTTCCTTTCTAGTTTCTCAAGCTTTTGCTATGCCTATGGGGAAAAAAATACCTACCACACACATACATACTTTGTTTTGTTTGTTTTTGGTTTTTTCTTCTTTTTATTTATTTTTTCTTTTTTATCTTTTAAATAGGGACTTCCACCTTTTTCATAGAACCTTGGGACATGGATTAATTTGTTTTATCTCATATTTCTGCATTATTATTATTATTATTATTATTATTATTATTGTGTGTGTGTGTGTGGTTTTTTGGGTCACACCCAGCAGTGCTCAAGGGAAACTCCTGGCTCCATGCTCAGAAATTGCTCCTGGCAGACACGGGGGACCATATGGGAAGCCGGATTCAAACTGATGACCTTCTTCTTAATAAAAGGCAAATGCCTTACCTCCATGCTATCTGTCCGGCCCCATTTCTGCATTATTCTATAAAATTAAAAAGAGAGGAAAAAAGAAAGGTTGGGGGCCAGGGGCCAAGTGTCTCAGGTGCATTGGTGGAGAAAAAAAGGACAGATCTAAATATCCAAGCCAAAGTCAACAACAATAGAATCAAGAAATCTAAACTTTAAGAATCTAAACTTACATGGGCCTGTTATACTGGCAGGCAAGGACAAAGGGTGGTGGTATATGATGCACTCTGGGATCATTAATGGAAGGAGGTTGGTGGTGGGAATGGCCCTGATTCACTATATATCTGAAATTCAATTATGAAGGACTTAGTAGATAACAATGGTTTCAATAAAACAATTTTTAAACAGAAATATTCAAATATCACCAAAGAAAAAGGTGAAATAAAGTAACCACAAAAAAAAAAAAGAAAAGAAAAGAAAAAGTATAATTTCAAATACTTACCTTTGAAAGTTCAGACATGGTTCCTAAAATTCTAGAAGATTCCAGCTATCCCTGGAGTAATTATGAAAAAAAATTTTGGGTTCTAAACTGTAAAAAGAAACTGTACATATAATGTAATGAAATTGTATATGAAATGGAGTGCATGGGCTTTATAATCATAAAGTAAAGTGTATAACTTAGCTAAACCTTTTATGCTTGTTCAACCTTAAATATTTATTTTTTGTTTGCTTTTTACCAGTACTGTAGGACTCATTTCTTCATTTACCAAAGTGGAGGAAACTAGACTTCTAGTTGATGCTTTACACACTTCAGGGTAAATGAATCTTCATTGCATTTACCACCAGTCCCATGCAGGGTCTTCATAAACCCTGCCTTTCACTGATTGCTTGGTAAAATTCAATCCAATATAGCCACATTACCCTATCATTTGTTCATATTCAAGATATCCAAAGCAGCAAAAACAAAAAAGTCAAAAAAATTTTTTTCACTTATGGGTGGCATTTCTTTCTGAAAACCCGAGTTTGTACTCCTAGGTCAGGGACTGGGTGGTAAACTTTCCAGATCTCTTGTCACAAAATATAAAACTCATTGATTTTCTTCACCAATTGTTTACTCATTCATTCAATGACTATTTATGAACTGTGTACCCTCAGCTAAGCAGTAAATATAGTAAATAGATACATTTATTCTGCTCTGGATTTTAAAAGAACTAAAATTATATCTACCTTCAACTATAAATAACATTAAAATAGGCACAAGTCAAATAAATCCCTCGTGATCCAATCTTAGCAGCTCCTATATATATTTCAATCCTTTCATGCTCTTTTTGAGCTATTTGAGTTGAGATGGTTTAGGTTTGCTTATTTTAAAAGCTAAAATCAGGTATTGTCTCATATTTTGTCATAGTTTCAGACAACAGTGGAGATTCAAAAAAACTTTGATTTTATTCAAGGACTGATTTTATATAATAAATAGTCCGAATGCCACATAACTAGACCTTAGGAACACTTTACATTATGTATAGTATCTTCACAGCAATTTTTTCAGACTACCTGTAAATGAAACTCATACCAAAAAGAAAAACTTAAGGAATGTGGGCCGGAGAGAGAGCACAGAGGTAGGGCATTTGCCTGGCAAGCAGACGACCCAGGACCAACCAATGGTGGTTCAAATCCCGGCATCCAATATTGTCCCCTGTGCCTGCCCGGAGCTATTTCTGAGCACAGAGCCAAGAGTAACCCCTGAGAGCAGCTGGGTGTGGCCCAAAAAACAAACAAATAAAAAAAAACTTAAGGAAATTTCCCTTAATTAAAACTTTGCCTCTGTCTTAAAAGATATTTCTCACAATATAATAGCAAAAGTTCAAAACACCTCAGAGTAATTGAAGGCTAGTTAAATAAATGCATTTGTAAAGATATTTTCCACAGTTATGTATTTAAAGATATGAAAAATTATTCAAGGGAAATTGTTATATAAGAATCAGATTATACATGACAGTATACTTCAAGGGCAGAGAAACCTGTATCTCTTAGGCCAAGGGAATTTCCTTTCTAATTTCCCCAGTATTTACTGTGCCTATGCAAGAAAGAAAAAGAGAAAGAGAGAGAGAAGCACAAATTAACTTTTTGGTTTTTTTAGTTTTGCTATTGTTGTTATTTGTTGCTTGTTTTTTTATTCCCTGTTGGTTTTCTTTTGTGTGTGTGTGCTTTGTTTTGTTTTATTTTGTTTCAGGATCGTGGTTATTGTGTGGTTGGTATCTTTATTGCTGTGGTGCTTTTCAGAGTTTTTATTTTTTTTATTTTTTTAGTATTGTTGATAGGTTTCTCCCTTTTTCCCTTTCTTCTCTTAAACTGATATTTATAGCCTCTAGAAGGACTCCTCCCATTTTTTGCTTGTTTGATTTTTGTTCCGTTTTATTTATTTTCTTTTCTTCAAACAGAACCACATAATTTGAGCCATCTTATCTCGCCTCACAAATTGAAGGGGAAATAATGGAGGGTACCAAGACCAGACAGTCATATAAACATTAAGTAGAAATAAAAAAAAAATTATCAGACATGCTAGACACAAAGGGGACTACTTACACTAGCAATCAGGTGGTAAAGGAGGGGGATGTGGGAATGCATGCTGGGAACAGTGGTGGAGGGAGGACAACATTAGTGGTGGGAGTGCCCTTGATGCAATATCACTATGTACCTAAAAAATTACTGTGAAAGATTTGTAATCCACTTTGGTCAAAATTAAAATTAAAAAAAAAAAAAGAATCAGATTATAAGGCAGAGCAATAGTTCAGCAGGGAAGATGCTTGCCTTACACATAGCCAAATCAGGCTCAGTCCCCAGCATCCCATATGATCCCCTGAGCCAGTCCAGAGTGATTTCTAAATGCAGAGCCAGAAGTAACCACTGAACATCACCGTATGTGGCCCCAAACTTTTTTTTTGAAGAAAGATTATAGAGTTTAGGAAGATAGCTCAGGAGTCAGAAATGCCTTTCATGGACAAGGACCTGTTTCATCCTCAGCACCTTATGATCCTCAAGGTCTGGCCCTCATAGCCCCAATGAAGAACCATCAGATTAGTTGACCTACTAACCTGGAAGTGTCTCTTAAACCTGCTGAACACTGTCTGGGAGCCCCCAAAGAAGGAATATATTATAATGTATTTACAGAATTTGGCAATACCTCCTCCAACTCATTTTGACCTAGTTAATTTTTGACTCTGAAAAGATTTTACCCTGGAGATGTTTTTTAATGCAAAGTTTTGGTCATATAAATCAATTATTTGGGGGGGGGTGTCATACCCAGCAGCGTTCAAAGGTTACTCCTGGATCTGTGCTCAGAAATCACCCCTGACAGGCTCGGGGGACCATATGGAATCAAACTGCCATCCATCCTGTGCAAGGCACGTCTTACCACTGTGCTATCCCTCCGGCCCCATATAAGTCTATTATTAATTTTTTTAAAAATGTTAAAAAAAATCTAGTTCCCACAATATAAAAATCCCTTCCTCATACCTATATTCATCACAGAATTTTTTACAATACCCAGACTCTGGAAACAACAAAGATGCACTTCAACAGATGAATGGCTAAAGAAACTGTGGTACATATACACAATGGAATATTATGCAGCTGTCAGGACAGATGAAGTCATGAAATTTTCCTATACCTAGATGTACATGCAATCAATTATGCTGAGTAAAATTAGTTAGAGTGAGAGACACATAGAATAGCCTCACTCATCTATGAGTTTTAAGAAAAATTAAAGACATTGAAATAATTCCCAGAGATGAGGGCCAGAAGAACTGGCTCAGGATATGAAGCTCACCTCAAAGAGTGGTAAGTGTTAGAGAAATAACTATGCTGAGAACTATCATAACAATGTCAGTGAGTGAGGGATGTAGAAAGCCTGACTCGAATACAGGTGGGGGGGTGGGGAGGGAAAAGATGGGGGCATTGGTTATGGAAGGTTGCATGGTGAAGGGGGATGTTCTTGTTATGACTGAAACCCAACTACAATTGTGTTTGTAATCACAGTGTTTAAATAAAGAAATTATTTTTAAAAATCTAGTTTCCAGAAAAAATACACCAAGCCAAATTATTTCCCTAATCAAGTGTTCAGTAGCAAGGCCAAAGTGATAATACAGCTGAAAGGGCATTTGTCTTGCATGGGGCAGACTAGATTCAATTCCAGGCACCCTATGATATTTCAATGATTAGGAACTATTATACCTTAGGAGTAATCCCTATGCACACTGGGTGTGATCCAAAAACAAAATCAAAACCAATAAACAAAAGAGTTCAGTAACAATTATTTGCAATAACTTCAAATTTTCTTTTTTATTCACCTGATATTATTTCATTAGCATTATTTCTAATGTCTATTTATTAATTGTGAAGTATTGTTTCACTCATGAATAAAGGTTTTATTTAATCAACTTTTATTTATTTCCTTTTAGTCTTGCAAATTTTCTTTAGTGATCATTATTTTGACCAAATTCAGTACTTCTAGGAGAGCTTTTACAGATCTAAATGTTATCAATAAAGTATTTTTTTCTTACCTTAGTTTTATTTGAGAAACAGATTTTATTTATTTGAAACTTAAGACATCAGTTTTTAAATAGACTATGTTTTATTCCACAAAGATTATTTGTATCTATAATACTTAATGAAAATATTTTATTTATTCCTACATTAATTTACAAGAAAGTTGTAAGCAATAGTAAAGGAAAGTGAAAAAGAAGGAAATGAGTAAATGGATAAAGAAAAATAAACAAATGAAAATCACAAGATATGGAAAAAACTGAAACATAATATATAGAGAGATAAACACATCTGAAAAGTCAAAGCAGTCGACTCAAAATAGTGGAATAATTTAGTATAAAGCATAACTTAATTATGCTACCATTATACACTTAGTCATGTGAATGCTTCCTCCTGATAAATTTCTGAAAAGAATCCTACAACATATTTTTACATTTCTTACTTTGGGTTTTCCAACATGCTAATCTGCATCAGAGTAATCCAAAAAATAATACGTCAATAAACTATATTTAATGTAGCTATAGAGCCACTTCAGATGATTAAACCATTATTGTCATTTGTTCAACATCACTGAAAACAATCTAAGGTTCCTTAGCAACATGATCCAGTATTTTAACATCAGCCAGTTTGGGATACACAAATGTTCTTTTCCATGTCTAACACCCCATCTCTCAAAATAAAACAGTGATCCATGGAATCAAAAGAAAGGTTTAAATTAAGATTATAAGAAGAAAATCACAATAAAGTAAAGCTTGTAAGAATCCCTTTTATTGATGTATTTGCTTCTCTGGGCCACTCTGAGAACCAGGAAAGATTTATTTTTGCCTTTTTTCTTGGTCAACAATGCTAAGGCATTTATTGTCACAATTCCAAAGTAACTTAGACCAGTAACGTCCAAACCTCCCACCCTGTTTTTTTGTTTTCTTTTTGGAGGGTTAAGGGATACACCCAGCTTTGTTCAGGGGTTACTCCTGGCTTTGCACTCAGAAGTCTCTCCTGGCAGGTTCGGGGGATCATATGGAGTCCGGGGGTCGAATCCAGGTTCTTCCCAGGTCAGCAGCATGCAAAGCAAATGCCCTACTACTATGCTATAGCTCTAGTCCCTTTTTTTTGTTTTGGTTCTGCAGTTGTATGTAAAGTCTGGTTTTTCTAATCAGAAAAATTTACTAATCTAGAGTTTAATTGGTGATGGTGAATCCCCTATTCTCAAGTTTCCTAGTCTTTCCCACTCTCAACACCCCATAGTGACCTTGGAACAAATCCCAAAGAACTTGGTTTGAACATAACTGGCTTCAACTTTATATGTTGTATTCTAGAATCTCTGAAGGTTTTTCTTCTTATATCTAGAATTTGGGAAGGTCCAGTCTCATTCAGGCAAAACTTAGGTAGCCTAGAGAGGTTTAGTCAACTGGGTTAGTTAATTCAATGGTCTGGTCCAGGGCTGTAATGATGATTAGGCATAGAGGATGATCAGGAGACACCTGAGATACACACGCAGGTGGTTGATTCTAGGGGACCTCCGGGGCTACACACAGTGGTGCTCAGTGCTTTGGGTTCATGTGGTGCTGGAGATAAACTTGAAAGTCTCATAACTGCATTTCTGCCCCATGAGCTGTGCCTTGACCCTTTACCATCAATTTTTTTATTTAAAAATTTTTCAATGAAAAAAAATTTTTTCAATGAATAATGACAGCTAAAATTTATATAGCACCTCTTTCTCAATAATGCTTTAAGTTTTTACATATATTACATCCCCTCAACCCTGAATGATCAATTTTATTGTTGTTATTCCCTAATTTGAGATTTAAAAAAATGAGACAAATTGTTGATTAACTTGGTCAAATTTATATTCATGGGAAGGGAAGGAAAAGAAAAGGAAGGCAGGATGAGAAGAGGGAGGAAAGGGAGGAGAAGGGGAGGGAAAGAAGGACAGGGAATGGAAGGGGAAAGGGGGGAGGGAGTGAAGGGAGGGAGGGGGATGAAGGGAGAGGGAAGGGGAAAAGGAAAGGGAAGGGGAAAGGAGGGAAAGGGAAGGAAGGGGAAAGGAGGGAAGGGAAGTGGAGGAAGAGGACAATAGGTTAACATCACAGTATGATGCAACTTCTTTTTGCAGGCCTGAGAAATTACATTTTCAAAGGTAGCCTTTGAGGGCTGGGCCATAGTACACAAGTGAGTGGCTTGCTGTGAATGTAACTAGTGCTGTTTTTATCCTCAGAACTACATATGGTTGGTTCCTGGAGCACAGATAGGTGTCACTCCTAAGCACAGAGCCTGGAGTTGGCCCTCAGTACTGCTCAATGTGACTCAAACAACACACACACACACACACACACACACACACACACACGACTTTGAGAACTTAGTATTCTAACCAAGAATACCCTTTACCTTTTCACATTCTTATTGACCCTACCTGCAACCATCACCACCAAAAGTAAAGATATTTTGCTAAGTTAGTCACAGGATTGAGTTGTAGTCGGGAAATTTTCTACTTTGAGATCAACACAATGTCCAAAAAATGTCAATGCCACCAAAAAATGTCAATGCCACCCCACTGTCAAAGTTTTCTCCACAACTATGACAATGCCCCCCACGCTGTGCCTCCAAGAGAATGGAATATAGCACAGTCTTGGTGACCTCAGAAGAGACTTGCTTTAGCCAGTAAAATGCAAGCAGAAATAATTCACATTAACTCCTCATAGAAATTTCTAGAACTAGTATATGGTTGCCATGTTTCTTTTCCCTCAAGTGTTGCAGAGAGAGTGAGAGGAACTGATTGCTCAAAATGACAGGAAGGAGAACAAAAGGCAATCTGCAAAGGATATGATAAAGGAGATGAATCTGGTCTTTGAGATTTGACATTTGCTTGCTACTGCAATATAAAAAGTCTTTCCTGATGAATATGTTCACAGACATGATCTTCCAGGATAGCAGGATGAGGCAAGGAATGCCAAGTACACACCATAATTTACCTGTAACCCTGTAATGAGATGAGTACCTGGGGCTTTCCTCTACTTAGGAATTCCCACACACAAATTTTACATCAGAAGCTTGGAAATAAAGCCAACTGAATTCTTCATGTTCTCATTTCCTTGCCCGTGACCACACGACTCAATACTAATGACTAAACTACTCCGACTCCCCCCCAAAATAAAAAATGTGTGACATGGGATGTAGGCAGCCTGTCTGTACTTCGTTTTCACAGCCCACAGCTATAAATAATCCCATTAGGAAAGCACACATTGCCTTAGATGGAAGATACAAAGAAAAGCACTTTCTCGGAGAGTTTAGCAACACATTCAGATTTCATGTCTCAAGGTAAAAATAGGCCTAACAAATGAATTAAATTTGGAAGCTGAGCTGGATCGAAGAACACTAGAATTATGAAACCTATGATAGGAGGAAAGAGAGACTTAGGTACTGTCATCTCTTCTGGTGAGATGGATAAGAGTGGAAAAAAGTATTCTCCTCAGAAATCAAAATAATCATCTAGAATTGGAAGTTAAAAATATCATCCTTATTAAACTATAATCAAAAGAAATCCCCAAAAACTACTCAGACTTCTAAAGATTGAATTAATCTAAGCAGAGAAGTTTCTTCTGTGTGCTTTCAACTCTAAAGGGAGAGAACTAATAATCCCAAAGAGATGTCAAAGAATGTCTAAATCAATAAACTTTCAATTATTTTATTCATATTTTTAATTAGCTTCTTTTGTTTTATTTTGTTTCAGAGCCACACCCAGCAGCACACAGGTCTTACTCCTGGCAGGCTCAGAGACCATATTGGACCTAGGTTGGCTGCTTCTAAGGCAAATGTGCTACTGTGCTATTGCTTATGCCCCTGTTTAGATTTTTTTTTTTATTCCAATAAAGTCTTACCATTCCTATGGTGCAAGTTTTAGTTCTAATTTTTGCTTTCTCATGTTTGGAAGTTATATTTTGTTTGGGTTTTGTGGGTATTTATTTGTGGGGAGGACCAGGTATAGAACCCAGGATCTCACACATGCAAAGCAAATAAAAACTCACGGCTGAACTGTAGTTCTAGTTTAAGGCCTCAAAAGAAAAAAAAAAAAAGTCATTAAATAACTTTCTTTCTTTTCTTTCTTTTTCCTTTCTCTTTCTTTCTTTCTTCCTTCCTTTCTTCCTTCCTTCCTTTCTTTCTTTCTTTCTTTCCTTCCTTCCTTCCTTTCTTTCTTTTTCTTCCTCTCTCTCTTTCCTTCTTTCTTTCTTCCTTATTTCCTTTCGTTCTTTCTTTTTCTTCTTTTTTATTCAGTAAAGACTTTATTGAGAGAAACAGAGAAAGTCAAGTAGGGAATCTTCCATAGTATGGGAGAAGTCTCTTAATGTAAGATTTCCTGCAAACTCTCTTAAAGCTTCAGTCAAGCCAGTATACCCTATTCCTTATCGCAAATGCAAACAATTTGTACTAAAGTGACTTCCATATCAAAAATCTCTGCTCTCTAGATATATTGCACTTATAAGTTGTTTCCAGCATTTGCTGATATATTCTGGAAGGTAAGAATCATTCTTTAGGGCCCAGAGAGATAGCACAGCGGCCTTTGCCTTGCAAGCAGCCGATCCAGGACCAAAGGTGGTTGGTTCGAATCCCGGTGTTCCATATGGTCCCCCGTGCCTGCCAGGAGCTATTTCTGAGCAGACAGCCAGGAGTAACCCCTGAGCACCGCCGGGTGTGGCCCAAAAACCAAAAAAAAAAAAAAAAAAAAGAATCATTTTTTATCTTTCTTTCCTTTTTTTTTTTTTTTTTTTTTTTGGTTTTGGCGTCACACACGGTGATGCTCAGGGGTTATTTATGGCTATGTGCTCAGAAATCGCTCCTGGCTTGGGGGACCATATGGGACACCGGAGATTGAACCTAGGTCTATCCTGGGTCAGTCACATGCAAGACAAACACCCTACCACTGTGCTATTGCTCTGGCCCCAAGAATCATTCTTGATCTTTACCTACTTCTAGGCCTCCCATTTAAGGTGCCCAATAGCCAATAAGTACTTATATCCATTTTTCTAATTGAATAGAGTATATCTTCTTCGTCGTCCTTTCTTTGCTTTGTTTGAATAGCCTATTGTTTATAAACTATATACTATGTTGCTAGAAATTATTGTAAGTTTATACCCACAAAATATCAGCAGACACTTTCTAACTCGAAATCTGATGGCTTAAACAATCTGCCCAGGGGCCAGAGAGATAGCATGGAGGTAAGGTGTTTGCCTTTCATGCAGAAGGTCATCGGTTCGAATCCCGGAATCCCATATGGTCCCCCGTGCCTGCCAGGAGTAACCCCTGAGCACTGCCGGGTGTGACCCAAAAACCACACCAAAAAAAAAAAAAAAAAAACAATCTACCCAAATGCTCTCCTCATTGTCATCATCCATGAATTCAATTTAATCATTTTATTGAATCACAGGGAACAGTTATAAATACCAACAGTTCGGTGGCCCCAATGATTTGGTTCAACCTCAATTCCCTATCATAGGCCCTTGAAAACAAATAATATCTTTCCAAGATCAAAATGACTCAGGAGTGTAACTAAAGTGACTCCTAGCCATGATCATAATAATACATAAATTTCTTGGGTTCATTATAGAAACAGATCTAAACCAACTTATTTTTGTGTCTCTAGATAATGCTTGTGATCAAACCCTCCAAACTGTTACCTAATTCAATCAACAATTTCTTGCAATTCGTCAACTGCTATGCAATGCAAGGACTTCTTGATGATTTTGAAGAATAGT
Source organism: Suncus etruscus (assembly GCF_024139225.1). NCBI lineage: Eukaryota > Metazoa > Chordata > Mammalia > Eulipotyphla > Soricidae > Suncus > Suncus etruscus. Next base: position 43,428,094 of record NC_064858.1, read on the forward strand.
TTTGTTCTGGTGCTTTAGGTCTCAACTTCAGTGTTGGAACAAAGCAGTCTTAACAATACAACCTGAGGTATCAAGGTTAGAAATTTTTGTTTCTTATTTATTAAATTGTATACTTAATTTTTATGTATTATTAGCAATTATTTCCAGCAAGCTGTAAACTCCAGTTTCAATCATCTGTGTTTTTAAGCTGGTTGTAAAATGACTTAATAATAATATTTAAATTAAGATAAAATTAATCAAATTAGTGTTTACAACCTTGTTTCCTTTTTTAGAGTAAATGCAAGACAAAATAGAACATTTTATTTGGAGCTTAATGACTTTAGGATTGCTTATACAAAGATTTTTTAAATCTCAGAAAACAGGCTATCAGATACAAATGATATTCTCAGACTCAAAAACATTTTGAAAAATTATAAATGAATATGATTCTTGGGCTTCTATCATTGATAATCAGTCATCATTAATAGGTCTGTGCAAGGTTAAATTCCAGAAAACGCTTGAATCAAGAAAGAAAAATAAAAATCCAATTGCAAGCAGGATCTAGATATGATTCATTTATTCATATTTTTGTTTCTTTATTTGTTTATTCAGTATACATATATTGAGTTCCTAATATAAGTATATATTGCTTAGGACATTTGAATATTATAGTCAGCAAAGCAGAAAAACTTTCTTATAACTTATTAAGTATAGTATTACTAAGATTAAATGCAAATTAAGATAACAGCAATCAATGGGTAGGGTAGGAGGCAAAACAGATTCAGTGGGCTATATATTGGCAGAAAAAGAACACACACACACTTTGTGAGATAACGCATGTGTGTAAGGGTAACATGGGTTGGCTGCAAGCATTCTGACTTGAGATATGCTGTATACGTATAGTACCAAGGAGATCTCCCCTGAAAGGTACCATTTAACAGATTAACCAATAGAAGACACAGCCACTCCAAATAACTCTAGCAGGACAATATGACTAGGTAACAACTGTGGAAGAAACATTCTGAGGCCATCTCATTCCTGTGCTCCCATTCAGAGTGAAATTCTGTATGCTGACCACAAAACCCATCACTGCAAAGGCCAAGGACTCCACAGAATAAGAGGACTCTTTAGAACCAACCAAGCCAACCATTTGTGACCTAGAGGTTTTATTTAAATCGTCAAGCTGAGTCCATTTAAAAACATTGAAATTGTCATGTTGAATCAGTTTAAAAACATACTTTAATTCAAGTCTTGCCATAAACCAGAGCAAGCTAAGATTTTCTGGAAAAAATAAAATAAAGATGTTATGTTTCTCGGCACACACCTAAACTGCTAGATGAGTTAAATCCTAAATGCTGCTACACAATCCACATGCTTCTCCCAGAATCTACCTGAATGTCTGTGGGATCCAAGTACTGAAGTGGGAGTGATCTACTGCTTCCCAAAGAGGCACAAGTGGCATGGTTCTTTGCAGCATAGGCAAGCAAGCACTCACTTAAGAATTAAATTAAGAAGTTCCTTTGAAGACCAGAGAGATAGCACAGTGGTAGCTCACCTTCCTTGCACAGACCAACCTGAGAACTACCAGAAGTGATCCTTAAAAACAGAGCCAGGTGTCAATTCTGAGCACTGCCTGGTGTGGTCCAGAGAGATCAAAAAAAAAAAAAAAATGAGGTTCCTTCTAAATAGATAAGACTGGGTCTTTGGGCTGAGGATAGCAAGTTGGAAAACTTCTTTTAGAGATTAGAAACTGAGAGAATAAAAGAGAACCTTGCTGGTGCAGACAGATTTTCAGAGATCATAATCTTGTAGAAACCCAATAAAGTCAGAACTCTTGTTTATGAGGAAAAATATTAGAAAACCTCCATTAATAACTATAATTTTAATACATGTTTATCTTAAATATTTTAGTTTCCTTATTTTAAAAGATTCTAAATTCAATATCAATAAATATTGATAATTGATAAATTGATAATTGATAAATAAATATTCAATAAATAATCAATATGCTCTCACAATAAAGGGTTTTCTCATTTTTGTTAGGATTTTGATTGGGAGAAATTGAGAAATGTAATGTAATAATGAATAGGGATTAGTGACATAATTTTAAGAAATCTGATTTTATAAAAGTCCGGATACAGGGCCAGAGCAGTGGTGCAGTGGTAGGGCATTTGTCTTGCACATGGCTGACCTTGATCCCCGGTGTCCCATATGGTCCCCAAGCCAGGAGCCATTTCTGAGCTCATAGCCAGGAGTAACCCCTGAGCGTCACCAGGTGTGGCCCAAAAACCAAACAAACAAAAAAAAGTCCAGATACAAAATTAAAAATAATTTTTCTGTCAAAGAATAATAGATTGGGAATACTTTCTATAACTATGATTCTTTTTCTAATAAAGGAGAAAATATAAATTCATTGAAAATCATTTTTAAAACATTTCTTTTTATTTACTTATCTTTGAAATCTACTAAAATAATTGAAAATCAATATATTGAAAAAATGTGGCCTAAAAAGAAAATAAAGACATAACCACAATTTCTCAGTATTTCTGCTTCATTTATTTTTTTAAAGGAAATTTGCCCCTATTTAACACCTTTGTATAACCCATGGTAATGTGATGGTTGGTTGTCTCTTCTTCAGTGAAATGATGTATCTTTGACTGCCCCAATCAATCATGTATTATATGAGGTTTCCTTTGAGACAATAGCCAGAAATCCTAAGAACCCCTCAGAGAAAGAGGAGGCATGATATGTTAGAAAGTCAAGTCGGTCACTTAAAAGAGAGCCCACTTCCGTTTTCAAGTGACCTCTGACCCAGCACAACTTTCTGTACTTGTTAAATCTCATGACCCCCTGTAAGGGCTCATTCTTCTAGGTGAGTGAGCATTTGCACTTTCCCCAAAGAGCCTTCTGCTCCTACTTGCCTGTAACAACCTTCTAATACTGAACTTAATCTTCTGGCTCCCAAGTAACAAGGTTATTAGCACTACTTCAAGAGTGGCACCAGGAAACAAGGTTGCCTTAGTATAGAACCATCACTGCTACCTATTTCCAATTAATCCTTTTCATGTCAAGCTTTAGCAAGCTAGAGGCTTCCTTTGTTACTTAACTTCCAGGAACAACAGTGTTTAAAAGAGCTTTGTTGTATGGAAAAGGACTCTACTTTTGGTGCTCTGGGGAAGAGGGAATCAAATGGGCCCATTCATTAACACATCTGTCTGGAAGCCTTTGGAACTTGCTCTTCAGTCTTTGCAAATGACCTCTGGCCCCTTGGCCTTTCTTAGGTTTGGGCCTCTCAGCTGCAGGCTGTTCACCTTCAGTCAACACTTCAATTTTATAGACCTGTGGAGCCAAAGATTACAAGACTTTTGAACTCCTGGCTGCCTTCTGTCTGGCTACCCCCTCTGTTTCTGGAGCCCAAATCTTTTTTAACAACTCTACAAAAACAAGCAATTAGGTTAAGGTCTGTTAATCCTCTCCTTTCAAACTAAAGGCAATTACCATTTTTGAATCAACCTGCCATGGAGCAAGGAAGTTGAGAAAGCCAAGTGACCATTACTAGAGCTTGAGGCTATTTAGACAAGGTTAGAACCAGGCCTCAAAGGAAATGATGGGAACTGACTCTGGTTCCTTAAGAATGTCTGAAGGTTGTTTCAGGGGAGATGACGCATAATTCTAAGCTAGAAGAAATAGTCAAATTAAAACAAATGAAAACTGAAAAGAAAATGTCAGGGAGACATTTTAAAAGACTCAAAATAAGGGCCGGCGAGGTGGCGCTAGAGGTAAGGTGTCTGCCTTGCAAGCGCTAGCCAAGGAAGGATCCCCTGGCCTCCCATATGGTCCCCCAAGCCAGGGGAATTTCTGAGCGCTTAGCCAGGAGTAACCCCTGAGCATCAAACGGGTGTGGCCTGAAAAACCAAAACAAATAATAATAATAATAATAAATAAAATAATAAAAGACTCAAATATATACTAAAAACTCACTCCTTGGTCTTCCTAAGGAGTGTACATTTGAATCCTCTGTACAATATAAAACACACCTTTCCTTCCTGTCTTCATTCATGCTGTCATACACACTTCAGTCTATTAGAAGCTTTGAAATCCTGTGCAGGTAAATTATTTGAAATTAAAAACATCTTTTTTTTTTTTTTGTTACTCAAAATGAAATAGTAAAGGAGAGTTCCTAACATAGCTTTCAAAATTTGATTTTGAAAACTGCATTTTCTGGGGCCGGCGCAGTGGCGCTAGAGATAAGGTGTCTGCCTTGCCAGCGCTAGTCTAGGACGGACCACGGTTCGATCCCCCGGTGTCCCATATGGTCCCCAAGCCAGGAACGACTTCTGAGCTCATAGCCAGGTGTGACCATTTACCGGGTGTGGCCCAAAAAACCAAAACCAAAAACCAAAAAAAAAAAAAAGGAAAGAAAGAAAACTGCTTTTTTTTTTTTTTTTTTTTTTGGTTTTTGGGCCACACCTGGCGGTGCTCAGGGGTTACTCCTGGCTGTCTGCTCAGAAATAGCTCCTGGCAGGCACGGGGGACCATATGGGACACCGGGATTCGGACCAACCACCTTTGGTCCTGGATCAGCTGCTTGCAAGGCAAACACGCTGTGCTATATCTCCGGGCCCAGAAAACTGCATTTTTTAATGTAAAGTATTTCACATAATAACAGACAATTAAGCAAAGGATGCTTAGCGAATGGAGTCCTTTTTTTCCAGTCAGCATATATTTTATAGAAAATGTGTCAATGCAATCTAAAGCCATGAAATTTATGTGACTCCTTAAACATTGAAGGCATAGTATTTTTTTTTATATTTTCATGCACATGCATATTGGTTTAAGTTAACATCCTCTTCAATTGTTTTTTAATACTGACCTCATGAGAAGCATTAGCACTTGTCCACTTTTGGGGGAGGAACAAGAAAGAGAGAAGAGCTCAGGGACTCTAAACACCACAGAAACTGTGAAAGGGGGAGTCCTCAACCACTCTATCATGGTGAGCCCTCCTATGGAGGCTCCCTCAGTGTCATTTGCCTGAAAACCAGTCACTGGAATTTGGGGAGCTCAGCCATCCAGGGTCTGCCACAGCTTCTCCGCTGCTTGCATAAGAATAACCTTAAACAGTCATCTCCACTTAGGACCCAATCCCCATTTTTCTGCTTCATACTCACTAATCCTAAAACTCATCATTCTCAGTGGCACTGCCATTTCCAGCTTTGCAAACTCCGCCCTAGCTACCTCCTCAGCCCCCAAACCTATCAGCATTCTGATAGGTTTCTCTCCTGAATTCTTTCCTGACCTGTCAACTGGTAGGTTTACAAATAGAGTGCAGGGTTTCCCTGGTTGTCTACTAACCTCTTCTCCCTCCCTTCTTGATTCATGTCCCAATGTTTTTATTTTCATTTGAATGATGTTCTGCTTCAAGTTAGGCAGAGCCACCCACATGACCACAGAGATTTTGCTTAAAGTAATGAAGGGCTCCTTTAGAAAAATGTTTCGGTTTCTCAGTTAGGATTTAGGCACGATTTGATTTTTCTCTACCTCTCCATCTTTGCAGGGGCATTGTTAGCATGAGAATGAATTTTAAAAATACCTCCTCGCGGAGGCGAGAGCTTTGACGTACAGAGTTCTGCTCTGTGTCAGAGCCAACGAAGCTGGGAGATGGGGCTCAGCTTTGGGGCTGAGAATCTCTCACCTTGTCCAGTGAGTGCCTCAGAAGGAAATGCAAAATTAAATCAACAGAAGACAAAAATAAAAACAAAACCTGAAGGTGAAAAAAAAAATCACGTTCAGTAAAGTACCATGTATGCATAGCAAATAAAACTCACCCCAACACCCAGAAATGATGAGAAAAAGGAGGACCCCATAACTTGCATAAATACTCTCCAGTTAAATTTTTCTTGAATGACAGAATCATATTTTTCTCTAAATGACAGGATTTATTGAAATATCTTGTCTTTTGTAGGGGGAAATGAAAAAATATTATTATTCTCCCTCTTTTACCTCTGTAACCCTTTGCCTCTCCATTTCTCTCTTATCTGTACTATCTGAGCCTCCCTTATATGGTTGTTCTAGGAAGCCCAGGAATTCGAATGTTATGTGAAAACCTAATTCTAACTGGGCTCAGTGACATTTATGTCCAATGGGAGATGTATGGAGTCTCCCTGGGAAAGATCAACAAGGACATCTGCAGTTCTGCATTTTTGCTTTCATTCTAGTCTTTCTAAATATCCATCAAATCTGAAATCCCCATAGCCCTATTGTGTTCTCCTTTCTGGGGCTCCCTTCCCATCCTACTGTTTCCTTAATTAGAAGGGCAACTGGGAGCCCCCAACATTCTTTAAGACTTTAGTCTTCTTGCAGAACAGATATGTATGATCTCATTTATGGCATGATTAAGCCTGTTTGATAAGAAGGGCAGACATTATAACTCCTGCTCATTTCATAAATAAATAAAATTTCACTTAAGAGGCTGGAGACTTGAGTAAGTTCTAGTTCTTGCTTGTGGCTCATGAAAGGCAGAATCCACTTCCCTTTTCCAGCCCTGGTTTTTTTGGCACCCTTGTTGGGCAGTTTCCCCTAAACAGAATATGCTTCCTGACTTTGGATATACCACACTCTTCACGTATTCAAGGCAGAGATTATTTTATATGAGGAAAGCACATCCTGTTTTATGGCCGCATATTAAACAAGCTTTTCTTATCTTCATCTAAATGACTTCATACTTTAGAAAATGTATTTGCTTCCTTCATTTAACAAATATTTACAGTGCTTTATGAGTATATAGCATTGGAAACACTAAACAAAACACAACAAAGTTTCTGGCCCTACGTTCCAAATGGAGGAAACCAAAGTTTAGGAAATAAAGACAGATAGTAAATCTGAACATATGAAGTGCCAAGAAAGAAAAACAGGGCAAGGTGAATAAAGAACTACTGGTTTGGTCAGATATGGTCAGAAAAAGATTCATTGGCATAGTGACATTTGATGAGATGTTTGAAGATGAGGAAAAGTAGGTGTTTCATGGAAGGGTGTGATATGTACAAAGGTCCTGGAGTGGGAGAAAGGCTGGTAGGTGGGACAAGGCAAGTAGGCTAGACTGGCTGGAGCCAAGAAATCTGGTAAGTGGTGGGAGATATAGTTGTGGGGGAAATGAGGAGGTGTAGTTGAGGCCCATTGAAAGAAGTTTCACAGTGACACCAAATGAGCTGATGGGATTCTGGTGTCAAGGAGGGAAGGAAACTGAAACCTGGTGGCTGCAACCCAGCTCTGACCCTTCCAGCACATCTTCTGCTCCACTCAAACTTTTAATCCTTTTTGTTTGTTTGTTTGTTTGTTTCTTTATTATTTTTTTGAGTGGTTCTCAGGGTTTACACCTGGGTTTATGCTCAGAGATCACTCCTGGTAGGATCAGGGGACCATTTGATGCTGAGGATGCAACCTAGGTTGGCCACCTGCAAACCAAATGCCATTAGATTATCTCTCTGGCTCTCAATCTTTTTTTCTTATTTACCAGGGATGGCTATACAACTTGTATGGCCCAATCCACAAAAAAAATATTGGGTCTCTTGCTCAAAGACCAGGGCAACACTTACATATAAAAATATTCATATATTAAGCCTTCTTACTGCCCTCCAGCAGCATTTCTGTTTGCAGTACTATTTAAACTATCCCTTTCTTACATTCCTCAATAAAGAGGCATTAATGCATAGTTATTAACATTAATGTCACCATTTTTTTTTCAAAATAAATATTGTGCAAAATCAGCTTTAAATGCAAACATAGGGGCAGTTTATTGGTCAGTGGAATCACCAAAATGATGCATTTTATGTTCTATAGAGCTTTTTGTGTGTGTTGTTGTTGGTTTGTTTTTTTTGTTTTTGGTGGTGCTCATGAGTTACCTGGTTCTGCACTCAGGAATCATTCCTGGTAATAATCAGGGACCATATGGGATGGCAGGTATTGAAACTTGTTCAGACACTTAAAAGGCAAATGCACTCCCTGCTCTCCTATCTCACCAGTTCCTTATGTTCTATAGTTTATATAGGCTAATATGTTTGTATTACCAGAACAGTGGAAGTTTTGACTAAAACAAGCTCATATATATATACACACACACACACACACACACACACACACATTATATCTGCAATATCTAATGACCTCTGTTTACTGATGAATAAGGAAAGACTGAAAGGAAAGGGAGCTTATATATATATATATATATATATATATATATATATATATATATACACACACACACACACACACACATTATATCTGCAATATCTAATGACCTCTGTTTACTGATGAATAAGGAAAGACTGAAAGGAAAGGGAGCTTATCTTTTCCTTTTTCCTTTCCTTTTTTTTTTTTTTTTTTTTTTTTTGGTGCTATCAGCTGCTTATCTTTTTCTTTTTTCTTCTTCACTTGTAGCTCAGTAGTTGGCTAATACAGGAAGTACTTGAAGCATCACAGATAGGGGCTGTCTCTTTTTGTTGGGGTTTCTTAAGATGCTGCTGCCTTCCTTTCACATTGGGGCAAGTGCGAAGTGGCTCCTAAATGAAGTTAACAATCCCTACTGTAGCCATACAGGGGACACACTTGCACTTATTCTCAATCTCCTGAGTCCCTTCACCAACTATAAGCTCATGGAAGCTCCTTGCTCATACGATAACCCCAATGTTTATATGAATGAGGGGTGTCCGGATGCAGAACAGAGAGCTGATACATATTGATGCATCTAACTTAGATCCCATTGTTTTTTCTTCCCTTTTTTTTTAATGTGAGGGGGCCCACACCTAGAGGTGCTCAAAGTTACTTCTGGCTCTGAGCTTGGCAGTCTCAGGAGACCATATGGGATGCTGGGAATTGAACCCAGGTCTGCCGCATGCAAGGCAAGTGCCCTACTTGTGCTATCACTTCCCCGACATTGTCATTTTGACTTTGTTTTAAAAAATGTTTAGGGGTGCCAGTATAATAACTGGGATAGTTTTGTTTGAATTGATTATAGTTGGGAAGGAAGCCTTCGATGAAAAGGAACAAGTAATACAGTAATCAAAGACAGGCTAGATTAGGTAAAAATACTTCTTCATTTTTGTTTGTTTCATTTTGGGTCACTCCCGGCAGTGCTCAGATGCTACTCCTGGCTCTGTGCGCAGAAATTGCTCCTGGCACGGGGCCCAGAGAGATAGCACAGCGGCGGGCGTTTGCCTTGCAAGCAGCTGATCCAGAACCAAAGGTGGTTGGGTTGAATCCCAGTGTCGCATATGGTCCCCCGTGCCTGCCAGGAGCTATTTTTGAGCAGACAGCCAGGAGTAACACCTGAGCAACGCCGGGTATGGCCCAAAAACCAAAAAAAAAAAAAAAAAAAAATCGCTCCTGGCAGGCACCAGGGACCACCGTCGGTCCTGAATCTACTGTGTGCAAGGCAAACGCCCTACCACTGTGCTATATCTCTGGCTCACTTCTTCATTTTTTTAAAGAAAGCACTGGGTTCTCTTTCATAAGTGAGATACTTAAAGCTCTCTCTCTCTTGCTCTCTCTCTCTCTCTCTCTCTCTCTCTCTCTCTCTCTCTCTCTCTCTCTCTCTCTCTCTCTGTGTGTGTGTGTGTGTGTGTGTGTATAAAACCCTTGTGGGAATTGATGAATGAATTGAATCACCCTAGGGCAGGATAAAATGTCAAGAGAAAGACAAACTCTCTGAATTTGAACAAAATGAGAAAATGAGGTTTCCGTTTCCTACTAAGGAATAATGTCAGGAACAAGATGTTGGAGGGAAGCTGGAAGCCTGGCATTTGTTTGTGATTTATGGCAAAGGCAGTAGGCGGGGAGAAAGCACCGAAAATAAGATGGAGCGAGGGGAATGTCTACAGACGCCCATATGGCTGAGGGAGAAGGCAGGAGGGGTGGGGATTAGGGGGGTCTCTCTTCCGGAACAACCCCTGGGTCTAATGTCTGAGAAGAATTTGAGGAGAGACCTGTGGTTTCTTCAGCCTGACACTCAGGCCCAGGCGAGAGGAACCCCATGTTCTAATATTCTTTGTTCTGGTTTCTTGGGATACATCATGTAAGAATGTGAGAAGGAAGAGATGACCCCTGTTTGGAAGCCACACTCTCTTTTGAAACCAGTTTCTGAATGCTGCAGTTCTTTTATCTCCCCAGATCTATTTCCAGTACGCAGGTAAACCTGATAGAGACTGACAACTGGTAGGGACCTCTACTGCATCGGGTCTGGCCAGAGTTGGCTGTCAGGCTGGGCTCCACTTCCTGAATATTTGGGCTGGCTAATCTCCACAGAATTTTGTAGGCTGCTTGGGACTGGGTGGAACTGGGAAATAGAAGGAGGTGAACACTGCTAGGGAATGGTGTTGCATTAAATAATTAACGATGGGGCTGGATGGAGGTGGAGGATGGAGACCTTTGTCCTTAGGCCCCGGCCACGTGGCTTCATCCCCCATCAACCGGCGGGTCTGGGGTTCAGGAAAGCGACGGGTATTGAACTCACTCACAGGCAGGCATCAGGAAGCATCAGCTTTATTCATACCCTATCCACCACATGTGTGTGGCCTACATCATAACCTTTCAAGCACAGCCATTCTTCGAGAGCCCTGCATCTTAACTCCTTTCAGCCATCTTCCCTTTCACCTCCATGCTGGCCAAAGACCAAAAGGGCAGAGCCCCGAAAAAGGGCCTAATCCCCTCTCGTCAAAACCTTATCTACCTTTTCCAAGACCCCTCCCAGGAATGGGCGGGGTCTTGCAGGTAAGGTCAAGTTACCTAGGGAGAAAGGAGGGATGAGCCTTCAGAATGGGGCTTAAATCTTGGGAGTTCAAGTATACAAACTTTGTCCGGGCATCCCATATGGTCCCCCGAGTCTGCCAGGAGCGATTTCTGAGCTTAGAGCCAGGAGGAACCTCTGAGCGCTGCCGGTTATGACCCAAAAAATCAAGTATACAAACTTTGAACCTGGCCTTTCTTGTTAGCACAATGGCAGTGTTGGCAAAATTAGAATAGGACCAACTTCATTTGCCTGGTGATTTTTTTTTTCTGACTCCAGTTATTTATTTATTTGCGTAGGTGGATATTCAATTGCTCTGCTCGCCTTGTGACTGAGTGAATTCTTTCTTGGATCTAAGCCTTAGATTGAAGTGGAGGGGGTGAGGATCCTTCACCCCATAGTATAATTGTTTTGTGATTATCTTTAACAATTACAAGATACCCTGAAAGACCAAATAACATCATAGCTGACTAAATGCATACTCAAAACTATTCATTTGGAGGGCTGGAGAGATAGTACAGTGGGTAGGGCACTTACCTTGCACACAGCTTACCCAACATCCCATATGGTTCCCTAAAACAGAGAGAAGTGATCCCTGAGTGCAGAGCCAAGAGTAAGCCCTGAGCACTGCTGGGTGTGATCTAAAAACCAAAATATTTTTTCTCCTTTGTCAATGGATATTAATTTTCCTTCACACTCTTTTTTTGCGGTCAACACTTAGAAGTGGTCAGGGAGTCTCTATTTCTTGGTTTGAAGTCAAGAATGATCCCTAATGGTGTTCAGGGGACCCTGCACTTACTCATCTTGGAATCTCTTCTAGGATCTCAGAGCTTTCATCAAAACAGACTTTGCTATGGTTCAAATTCCTGGGGAAGAGTAAGGATGAAGCACATGGGGATTTCTCCTACCCTGTTTCTAAGTCAAAAGAAATATTTCATTCTGTGATTCCACAAAAACTGCAATCTCCCCTTCTTTGGAAAGTGGTGTGTTGAGGGGCAAAGGAGGAGGCCTGGATTTCCCAGTGCATAACTTAGAGATGACTTCCATGTGAACACTGCATTATTCCCTATCCTTTCTCAAAGTGGAAGAAAAGTCACCTGATGTCTCCAATTTTCTTAAACACTTTAGCATACCCACAAAAAAGATGAGTTTTTAAGAAAGAAAGAAATGAAACATAATTTAAATTTTTGTCTACTGTATGGCTTCAGGAGTTGTTTCAGTTCAATTTTGCAGTAGAACTCATGTTAGAAAGTGGAGTTGTGATCCTAAACAGCAATTCCTTAATACTCACAATGATCTGGATCAGCAATTTATATTTGGGTTCTGCATATACCCTGGCCAGTGAGAAAAGGAAGTGAAAGACAATGAGGAAGATTCTTTCTTCCCTGTACAATACCATTTTTTTTGCCTGTGATTTTTTTTCAGTCCTCTCATCAAACAGAAATCTATTTTCTTACCTCTTGTCCCTGAATTTAACTGTGACTCACTTGCCTAGTGGGACATTGGCAAACATGGCACAAGCCAATATTTGAAACATACTTGTGTGTTGCTCTTTTCCTGCTGGGATCTGGAAATTCCATTCAGGAAATGTCAAAATGCAATTACTGTACCAGAAGAAAGGTCAAACATCTTAGTTGTTCTGACTGAGCTCAGATAGCTGAATGAGACCATCTTAACTCTGTTAGTTCATGTCAAGGTGACCCAGACTAAAAGAACTGAGAGAAATCATAAATCATGGGTACAATAAAAATTGCACCAAATATTCACTTTTTTTGGAGGGGAATGGGTGTGGATTTATTTAAAATATAACATTCCCAGGATAAAAACTCATATGTTAAAATTATTTAAAAAGTATAGTCTAGGGCCCAGAGAGATAGCACAGCGGCTTTTGCTTTGCAAGCAGCCAATCAAGGACCTAAGATGGTTGGTTCGAATCCCAGTGTCCCATATGGTCCCCTGTGCCTGCCAGGAGCTATTTCTGAGCAGACAGCCAGGAGTAACCCCTGACACTGCCGGGTGTGGCCCAAAAACCAAAAAAAAAAAAAAAAAAAAAAAAAGGATAGTCTTGGGGCTGGCGTGGTGTCACTAGAGGTAAGGTGTCTGCCTTGCCAGCACTAGCCTAGGACGGACCGCAGTTCGATCCCCCAGCATCCCATATGGTCCCCCAAACCAGGAGTGACTTCTGAGCGCATAGCCAGGAGTAACCCCTGCGCATTTCCGGGTGCGGCCCAAAAACAAACAAACAAAACAAAACAAAACAAAAAAAGTATAGTCTAGCATGCTTACATTGTCAGAATGACTGACTAGCCAGCTGTCTATGATTGTTTGAATAAATTTGATTTCAAAGAAATGGTATTATTGGTATTGTTGCCTGGTAAAAGCTGTAAAACTGTGATTGTAAGGTAAAAAAATATGTCTTTGTTGGAAAATAAATTTAATACATGAAAGCAATGGCAACAGTGATGCACTGGTACCAGGTATTTACAGAGCAGTTCTAAACACACTTTCACCTCCTCAAAGCAAAGGCAATCACAAGCTAAGATTACCTTCAAAATAATCAAATGGCACTTGCAATGCTTCTAAGCATGTTGTAGCAGTGTTTGAGACTGCAAGGTTTTTAAAAATCAAGAGACAATTTGGTCAATTTCCCCCATCTCATATTCCTCTGGGAATATAATATTTCTTCAATTAAAACTGGGAACATTTATTTATTCTTTTTTACCTGTGTCAGTCAATGTTTGACAATAATGTCTAGTCACATGAACACAGTTAGAGAACATTTGGTTTCCCTTTCAACGGACAATGTTAAGATAGAAAAACCCAACCATGGAGTGATTTCAGAAATTACTCTTGGCAGGTTAAGGAGACTATCCAGAATGCCAGGGATTGAAACTTCGTCAGCCACATATAAGGCAAAACGTTCTACCTGCTGTGTTCTCGCTCTGGCCTCAATAAGAGATAGTCTTGATGGTGAGGTTGTAGACTCTGGATGAAGAATCAAAGCAGGAAGTGCGCCTTTAACCCATGTTGCCAAGTTCTTGTTTATGACTTCCCTGTTCTTTGTCTTTGTGGCTTCAAGGTTCCTAGTTGCAGAACCAGGACTAAGTAGAACATGTCCAGCACATTACACATGGATTTGAATTGAGACAGTTTTGGCTATTTAGTAATATGCTGAGGATCTTGGTGGAGGGATTGAAGCTGGTTGTCATAGGCATTAGTTGGCTTTTGATATGAGAGAAAGGAGGGACAAACAACCCTCTAGGAAAATGTAGGGGGTCAAAGGACACTGTTAGAAGACACAACAGAGGGGCTGGAGAGATAGCATGGAAGTAAGGCAATTGCCTTTCATGCAGAAGGTCATCGGTTCGAATCCTGGCATCCCAGATGGTCCCCTGTGCCTGCCAGGAGCAATTTCTGAGCCTGGAACCAGGAATAACACCTGAGCACTGCCGGATGTGACCCAAAAACCACAAAAAAAAAAAAAAAAAAAAAAAGACACAACAGAATTAGAGTATAGCAGAACAGAAGTGATGAGCTGTCAGGCAGATCCATTTAGATGAAATGATCAGAAGAAGATTTCTACAGGAAACGCATTCTGCATTTCAAATACTGATTGGGAAAAAGGGAGGTTTGAAACACAACCCATTAGTAAATTGGGAACTTCCGTTCCCTCAGCAGTACATGGTAGTCCTGGCTTAATTTATGTTCCAAGAAGTGTATAGTTTCATGTGCACCTTTTACCAAAAAGCTACAGAATTTTAAAAAGATACCAGGCTAATGCAGCTGACCAGAACACATTAAAAATTTTTTTAAGTGTTTAGAGTTTTAACAATGCTTTATAAGACAAGGTAAATTTCCAGAATTCAGCATCCTATTTTGAACTGTGAATCTATCAAATACAAACTTCACAATATGTACTGCACAGTAGGACACCGAAGTTCTGTTTCCATTAACCACCATCAAATCTACACCCTCTACCCATTCTTCACACACTGCTTCCCCTTCTTTGCTAACCAACATATTTTGCTCAGAGTGCTACCGGGTGTGACCCCCCAGAAAAAATCTGACTAAAAAAAATAATAATTTTGGGGTCTATAGAAATAATACAGTGGAGATGGCACTTGCCTTGTATGTGGCCAACCTGAGTTCAATCCCTGGCATCCCATATGCTCCCCCAAGTCCAGCCAGGAGTGATTCTTTTTTTGTTGTTGTTGTTGTTTTGGTTTTTTTGTTTTTTGTTTTTGGGGCCACACCCAGCGGTGTTCAGGGGTTACTCCTGGCTGTCTGCTCAGAAATAGCTCCTGGCAGGCATGGGGGATCATATGCAACACCGGGATTCGAACCAACCACCTTAGGTCCTGGATCGGCTGCTTGCAAGGCAAACACCGCTGTGCTATCTCTCCGGGCCCCAGGAGTGATTCTTGAATGCAGAGTGAGGAGTAACTCCTGAATGTAACCAGGTGTGGCTCCCCAAAATATTTTTAAAGAGTAATAATACGGGCCCGGAGAGATAGCACAGTGGCGTTTGCCTTGCAAGCAGCCGATCCAGGACCAAAGGTGGTTGGTTCGAATCCCAGTGTCCCATATGGTCCCCCGTGCCTGCCAGGAGCTATTTCTGAGCAGACAGCCAGGAGTGACCCCTGAGCACCGCCGGGTGTGGCCCAAAAACCAAAAAAAAAAAAAAAAAGAGTAATAATACATTTTATTTCCTTATTCTTGTTCCAACAGCCATTCTACATATACACATTTGCACTATCACACACTCACACATACTCATTCATATACAAACACTCAAATACACTCACACATGCTCATGCTCAGACACACACACACACACACACACACACACACACACAGAGTCAATGATAGAGCACAGGCTCTGTTATGGCCTGTCAATG